>NW_028318193.1:602000-752500 GCF_062004578.1 Staurois parvus
TGTGCATGCTGGTTATATTTTGAAATGTATGCATTGGGACAAATGAAAACCAGTGGCGTTATTGATAGAGGGGGTTGTCAGACACTGAACATTTGGATAGATGAATGGATCTTATATATTATGGTATCAACCTTTTTCAGGTCCTTTTATTTTTCTGGTTTCTTCTCTAAATATAATTAGATTATTTATTAGTAAATTATTTTATCCTTTGTATATATACAGTATATTGACTTTGTTGTTGACTAGCTGTTTCAATTTGTATACTTTGTTGAATCCTTTACCCTTGGCTTTTCCTGATATGTTCCTATGCTGAAAGCATTGGGACACTCAGCAAAGAAAGCATATTGTGCGGAATTTATCAAAACTGTAGCAGACAGAATCTGGAGCAGATGTGCAAAGTAACCAATCAGCTTCTATCTTCAGCTTGTACAGTTAGGCTTTGAAAATGAAAGATAGATGTTCAAATCCTTGGAGAAAGCTATTTTGTTTAACTATATAGTGCTGGGCCTCCTAGGGTTTATTTCATGACTTGTATCCCTTTGTTGTGTGGAGATTTCCTATGATATTTGACACTGGGATCTCACTACCTGTACATAAAAACCCCAAGAGATGACAAAAGCAATGCTGTTGATTATATATTTTATGTTATATAAAAAGTATGTAAACAGAATAATTGGAAGCTTACCTTTTTTGATTTCTGCTGGTTTTTCTTGCTTTTGAACTGGAGTTTCTGAAAAGAATTTTTGTTAGTATGTAGCAATCAGTTGTGATAATGAACATTTTGTGAAAACACAACAAAAATTGTATTTCTAAGAATAAATTTATATTATCTCAATAGTGTTGCAATACATGAACTATGTAGAGTAAAAGCATAATAAACATTGTGGCATCTACCTTTCTTTAGCTCTTTTGGCTGCTTTTTCTGTTTCTCCTCTTTTTTGTCTAAGAAATAAAGATCAATGCAAAGTTAAAAAGCTTGATTTTTGTATATATCCACAGAAAAAACATATAATGAGTGTATGGGACTTTAAACCACTTCAATAGTGGACATTTTTACCCCCTTCCTGCCCAGGCCAATTTTAAGTTTTCAGCATTGTCTTACTTCGCGGTCATGCAACACTGTACCCCAAAACAATTATATTTTTTTTTTCAATCAAATAGAGCTTTCTTTGTTGGTATTTAATCACCAATGTTTTTTTAGTTTTTGATAAATTACATAATTATAACTTTTCGGAAAAAAATGCATTTTCCTTTGTTTCTGTTATAAAACATGTAAATAACCTTATTCATAAATTTAGGTCAAAATGTTTTCTGCTACATTTCGTTGGTGAAAATAACCCAAATTAGTTTATATAGTTAAGCAGGAAAAGTTCTAGCAGGTTAAGCAGGGAAGTTATAGAGTCCACAAACTATGGTATATATATTGTCTCCAGTCCAGTGCAGTGTTATCATATAACTGATGTAGTGGTGATCAGGGACATTGGCTGGTGACAGTATGTAAAAATAATTGCATAAATAAAAATAATGATCATTTAGTTTTTTTTTTGTTTTTCAATTGTGCCTATTATTTTTTTCATACGTTTTTTTTTTAACAATTTTTTTAAATTCACTGTGTTTATCACCACAATGTTACCATAGTAGCAGTTTTTTTTACATATTATGATTGCTTATACCAATGTATTTAATTGATATTAACAACCATTATTACTGAATTAAACTGATTCATTCAGGCTTTTATTGTGACTACCTGTAATTTGCCAAAGCTCATCACATGGTACAGATGGGCTGTTATTGGCCCTGTCTGTACCATGTGACCACTGTGACCAATCAAAGCTATCAACACAATTAAGTTCTATTAGTATTAATTAAAGAGGAGAGAGTATTTACCAATGAGATGCCTACATCCTATATTTTGCAAACTAAACTTAAAAGAAATGGGTAGCCAAGGATTTTTTAGGGCACCAGTAAAGAGAATTCTGGTACCACATTCTCTGACTACATATATTTAAACTATATTATTTTATTATACAAACGGTAAAAATAGACATATAAAGCAACTATGTCAACATGTTCAAACCAAAGGTTCAAAGGTATGCCCACACAATGGCTCAAATTAATTTTACACCTAAAAGGCTCAACTGCTTGAACACACATTATGTTCTTCAGGAGCACATTAACAATATATTACCCAAGTGGTTGAACAGATTCTTAAAACAATCTGTGTGCACATACATTAAAAGTGCATCATTAAAGTGAACCATTTATTTCCACAGAGGTAGAGGGGAGCCTCAGTGCACAAAAGGCCATCAATTCAAAATATAGGAGGATACCAAAATAGCCACCCAGATTATTTTTCATAAAAGTCAATAGAGAGAAAAGGGAAAATATCTTCAAGATCCTTTAATCAATATATGTGTATTCCCATATATTGGCATAGAGTCCCAAAGCTTAATCTTTGTTCCACCACACAGTCCTATGTCAACACAGACACTTTATTTGATCCTATTAGCCCTGAAGTGAAAGACCTGTGAGCAAAATTCTTTTTATTGCAAAGAAACCTGTTGGGATTGATTTAGTAAAGGCAAATAGGCTGTTCACACAAAAAGTAATTTTATTTGCACATGATTGGATGATTGAAGTCATCAGAGCTTCACCTCATTCATTAAGGTAAGAGAAAGTCCACGTACAAGGTGGATAGCCTAATTGCCTTTAATAAATCAACCCCAATCAGTTTAAATGTAATGTATTATTAGGGTAGGCATTTGACACATGTAAAGATAATTGTACAAACATTGTACAATGAAACTGTAACCTGTGTGGCCATATAAAAAACATAATAATTTTGGTGAGAGATCTTCATGGTTTATTTGCTGAAAAGTCTCAAAATTCTGAAGTGTTGACTACATACTTTTAATTTATAGTATTTAGCTGTTTTACTTTATTACCTTGCTTACAGTTACCGGAAGCTGTCATCAGAGAAGCACAGAAAATCCCTCTCTTTTTTTAATGTTTTGGCCTAGCTGCCAAATTGACCCTCTGGTTTCAATAATTAGGACAATTATCCAGTACAAGTATATAGATAAAGTCTTTTGCCTTGTTTTCTTTATTTACATACTTGTTCCAAGTGATGTCAGAGGGGCAGCATAACTGCCAGACAAGAAAAAAAAGACAGCACTGGTAACATTTGTATTTCTCTCCCAAGGTTTACTTTCCTGCATACATCCTACATTTTTTGCACTTTTCATTTTTCACTACTTATTTTGGAAAAGGAGGGGAGGAGGAATTGTATGTGAGATTCTGTAGTGCCTGTTTGTAAGTCTAGTGTAGGACACATTTTTGTCTTTTCCCCATTATTATTATACAGTGTTTATATAGCGCCAATGGGTTTGCTCAGCGCTGTACATTAGCGAGGGGGACAGAACATGAGACAATACAGTACAATACAATACGCGAAGGGTTCAAGGGCCCTGCTCTTTTGAGCTTACAATCTAGGAGGGAGGGGATAGTGGTACAGGAGGAAGTGGCTGTGGGGGATGGAGTGGTAGGAGGAGTGGAGGAGATCGGTTGTTAGGTGAGGGTGGGGTAGGCTTCCCTGAAGAAATGGGTTTTCAGGGTGCGCCTGAAGGTGAGGAGGGTAGGTGACAGTCTGATGGATTGGGGTAGGGAGTTCCAGAGGATGGGGGAAGTCCAGGAAATGTCCTGCAGTCGGGCGTGTTCTTCCCCTTGCACACACACACACACTCCAATATCCAGAGTTTTCCATCCAATTTTAACACCAATAAACTATTGTATATGCATTGACCCATTAGTGAGAAGCCCCACAGAATCCTTCCCCATCCTTAGCTTATGTGCATTAACCCCCTTATTGACCTGTTTTTAGTGTATGTTCATTTTCTCTCCAGTTATTAGCTTCAAGAACATGTGTATTAACTAGTGATGACTCTACAGGGTATGATCAGTAATCCCTCAGTTACTTGCCTTCATGTATGAACATTTACCCCTTTTGTACCAGTTCCAGCACATGTATAGTATGGCCTATTTCCTAAGCACTGATTTTGACCTTGATTCCTCCTCCTCTATAAAACCCAATGTGCATGGCCCTCATGTGTTCTGAGCAAAATAGTTTACTGTACTGCCTACTGTCTTGCCCTACACAATTCGCTTTCCTACATATGCTGTCTACAGTCATAACTTCTGTACCCCTCTCCTGTGAAATATGCCCGCTGTCATACTCTCTGCACTTCTCTCTTGCACATACTTGCAGCTAATACTTTAGCATTGCTTATAATATACTCATCCTTACCTATTCTGCAATGGACATTTCTTTTAGTTTTATATAAAGAATATCCTACTGAGAATTCTGTTTTGGCAGTGATTTAGGGCATGAATTCACAATAAGATACCAAGCAGAGAGAAATGCCATATTTCAGCAATCAGAACATGTATTGATTCCCAATGAGAAGATAGATGTCACCTTCCTTCTATTTTTCTAACAGGAAAGGTGCTTTGATGCTTTATTTTTCAATAATTACAACATATGCACAATGGCTGATCTTTTTGCTGGAGGGGATAAGGTAAAATCACAGTATAGCACAGTTTTAACTAATCATTTTTTAGTTTTTAATAAATTATCATCACTTTTACCCAGGTATATTTAGATAGCTTTTTTCTTAACAGATAAATTTACCTTTTTTTGGCTCTGTGGCTTCAAGTTTTCTAATTGGGGTCTCTGGAAAAGAAGTGTTAATTACATTTTATAATAAAACAAAAAAACAAACGTAAGAGAAACATATGAGAAGCAATATGTAATAACACATCTTTAAATACCAATGTCGTTTTAAGTGAGAGATAAAATTAATTACTTCAGATATATGTTAACAATGAGTAAAGAACCAACCTCTATTTTTTAATGGCCTCCTATCTGGGCCTACTAAGTGTCCTTACCAAATGACAGCTATGATCTGCTATGAAGTAACACATGTCTAAATAAAATACTGCTTGGATTTGACAGGAAAATACTAAAAATAGAATTCATTTGACCCAATCATCTTTTATCATTTGTTTTACTTGGTATCAGGCTAGGTAACATTGCTTATTTATATGTACAATACCTTGCAGCAAGAGCAATTTGGAAATTATGCTACAAGAGCAATAATAATTCTAACTAGGACTATTGATTACAGCTGTACAGCATACATTTATAGACAGTTCATATAAATAATGTTGTACCCACAATAGAATTTTTTTTAAAGTTCTGACTAGAGCAACCTATAAAAATTTATCTGTCATACTTTTCTTCAGCTATTCTAAATATACTGTCAATTAAGATAAAATATAATATATGACTACTGAGCAACACATTTTCTACTTATGACAAATTGTTCGAAGCCAGAACATTAAAATGCATGCAGAGCAAAAAAAATATTTAGACATACTGTACAAATTAAAATCATGATGATCTGACTAAAGGTCTTAAAGGACTAGGACTAATGGAATTTCAAAATTGAAAATGATAGGTGTTGAAGCCAAAATTTGGGAATTAAATGACCTAGAAAACATGAAACTTTATGAAAGTAAAATATTTGCAGACTGCAGATGAAAACCTGTCTGATAAAGCTATGTGTACCTGATTCATGCAGGATATTCAGAGTCAAAAGAAAAGAAAATGTCCTTAGTCTGAAGCACTTGGATGAAACATGTCAAGAATAAAAATTTTAAATTAAGTGGTTTAACTATTTAAAAAAAGGCACAGTGTCTGATATGTCATAAGTTTTATGCAAATCCTTAATGTTACACATTTTGCAATTGAGGGCTAGTACATGTTGCCTCTTTGCATGAGAAAGTTGAAATCATAAACACATTTTTATAAGAATATTAGTAATTGCTTTGTTTGTAAGTGATACAATTACTGTATCACACACCAAACATTTTAGAGAAGCTGTGTCATATATTCTGGAAGTCAGTGCTTGCATGGTATATAACCCCCTTTAAATTAATTTCCATAAAGCAACAGTGAAGAAGTATACTATAACTGATATTTGCCAAGATGTTAACGGAATGTCTTCAACTTGGATCAGGCATTGTTTCTAAGTGCCATTTCTTCAATAGCAGAAAAGTGTGCCACCTTGATCCTTAAAGTTTCTCTTGGGTCAAAAAGTTCAAATCAAGAAGAAAGAAAATGTCAGTAAATACACTGACCAAAAAAGTAAGTGTTGCTGAAAAATTCTTAGAGGTACCAGTTTATCACTGAGAAACAAAAGGATCATTATTTTTAAAATTTGCATATAATATCCTTCATAACTCCTTCCCTAAACCTTTCAGATTTCAGCTTTTATAGAAAAAAAAAACTATATCGATTAGAAAATTCTACGGACACCTCCAAAAGCTGCAAATGTCACGTGGGTCTAGATTTCAGAATAAGACTGGAACATTAAAAAGTATACATTCTCTGGGAACAGCAGCTTAAAATAATACCAGCTTAACAAAGGAAAAAAATAGGAATGGCATGAGTGAACTATTTCTCTCAGTAATCCATACCAATAGGCAGTAGTTTGTATTTTATACACAGTAATTTGAAAAGGTGGACAACTTGAATAGGAAAGGCATTTTATTACAGATATAACATTTATTACTGTGCACACAGTATGTAGTACTTATAACTGATGCTTAATGAGTTCTCAGAGCAGCAAATTTTGTTAGCTACCTACATTAAAGGAACAGTTTTAAAGTATAGTAATTTAATTTAGAAATGGAGGAATGCTTGCCATACTAGTCATATTAGTGCTGCTGAAATACAATTTAAAATATCTTATAGTCTGTTTCAGTTTACTGATTACTCACAGATCTATCAAGTATTCTTCATTGTCTACAACGCTGTATTCAAAATTCTGTGTAAAAAAATTCTATACTAATATATTTTTCTACATTTTTCCACTTTTAAGTAAAATATGGTGCAGCCAAAAGAAGCAATAAAATTACTCCAATTATAACACATTATGGGTGACTTTTTTGGCTTGTGTGCACCGATGTATAATGTGCATGCACTTATAAACTGTTGGGTCAGCATAGCAAAACTAATGCTGCTACTTTAGATAGTCCCACCTAATCTGTGTTTGCTCTGCAGTAAGCAAATCCAAGGACCAGCCAATGATCTATGCACATTTATATTCATCATTAATGTCAAAATCTATAAACTAAAATTACTAGTAAAGTACAGGCAACTACTGGTGCATTTTACTACCTGTGCACTATTGTGCTGGGGGAAGATCATAGGCTCAGACTATGTGCAGGGCCGCCTGTTCTCCATAAATTTTGATAAAAGTGTCAATAGCCAAAAAACCCTTCACAATACATATATTGTAGCTTGTCAATCCTTGCATTTGTTTTCTTTTCCCCTATTTTATTTTTTGGATGAAGGACTAATTGAGCCACCCTTGGACAGCAACTGTGTCAATCTGGGAAGAGGGTAGGGTTGGATGCACTAGCAAATTTAAATGGACTTGACTAACAAACAAAGCCAAACTTCAATTTTTATGTACTTACATCAACATTTTCTTTTCTTTTAGGATAATTTTTTTTTAAATAAATGAATATAATCTGATCATTAGAAGCACCCCTTTCAGTGTTAAATGGATTGGCTTAAATATCTAACTACCACTTTTTCTGAAAAGCATGATCTGTTAAAGAAGTCGAAAAACAATAATTATAATACAAGAAAGAAGGTCTAAAAGTAAACTAATGCAGTATATATATATATATATATATATATATGCTGTGATATATTTAATTTTTGTTTTTAGGATTAACACTGCTTTCAGTTCTACATATCTCTTTGTTAAGTCCTATCATTTAAACATAAATTAACAGGTAATGGCATTAGGTCTGGGTGAGAAGATGCTGAACTTCATAATGACCCTATATTCAGGCCCTACAGCCCGTGTACGGGTTAATGGACATCTGTCAAACTCTTTCCGCCTAGGAAATGGAACTCGTCAAGGATGCCCCCTTTCCCAGCTCCTGTTTGTCATATCCCTTGAGCCTCTTTTATGAAAAAATTTGCGCCAACCCCAATATTAAGGGGATCAAGATAGCAGACAAAGAATATAAACTCGCTGCTTATGTGGACAATATTATCCTATTTTTGGCTGATCCTCTCACCACTTTACCGAATCTACTGAAAGATTTTGCTTTCTTTCGTTTTCTGTCAAATCTCAAAATCAACTTTTCCAAGTCTTTTGCCCTTAATATAACCCTTCCCACTGAACTAGTTTCTTTCTGTAAGTCCCATTTCCCATTTCAGTGGGAAAGAGAAGCCCTTCCCTATCTTGGCATACAGCTTACACGTAATATCGACAACCTTTATGCCAAAAATTTCCTTCTTGTTCTTCGAGCCATACAAGAAGATCTCAACAAGTGGCACCGCCCTTGCTTCTCATGGTTTGGAAGGGCAGCGATAATTAAAATGAATATACTCCCTCGCCTTCTCTATCTCTTTCAAACCTTGCCAATTCAGCTACCTCTTGCATTTTTTGCCTCTTGTAAGAAATTATGTTCACTATTCTTATGGAACCACAAGCGTCTGCGTATTGCTTTTTCTCAGCTAACCCTTCCTAAACTTGGAGGGGGAATTGGACTCCCTGACCTACACCGCTACTATTGGGCATGTCATCTTTCCCGCATAGTCGACTGGCACATCCACACCACCTCCAGAGATTGGGTCTATTTAGAAAATGCCTTCTCACCCTCACCCCTGGCATCGATCCCATGGCTACTGCTGAAGCATACGCCTTAAGTTCTCCTATCCCACCCTCTGGTGGGGCCCACGTTAAGAATTTTTTGCTCGGCATGTAAATCTGCATCCATCTCTGACTCACCTAATCTCTTGACTTCCATTCGCCTTAACCCAGACTTTCCCCCTGGCATGCACAAAGACTTTCTATCCAAACATTGGCCGTATGACCAGATCGTAGTAAAACACTTCCTTCACAAAGGTAAGGTGAAATCTCTACAGAATCTGCTGGACAGCATGAATATCTGCGAATTTCCCTTCTGGGCCTATTTCCATAATAGACACTTCCTGCTTTTGCATAAATCCCTCCATAACTGGGCTCTCCCTCTTACTCCTTTTGAATCTCTATGCTCTAAAGCCGAACCACGGAAACATTTGATCTTGGAGATTTACCCTCTCCTAGTGGAGGGCAAAACCTAAAATTCTCTTCCCTCCTGCCATGCGTGGAACAGAGACCTAGAGGCTGATTTGTCGGATTCGGATTGGGACCAAATATTTATGTACTCTCATAAATGCTCTATCAATGTTTCAACGCAGGAAAACGGCTATAAACTGGCCTCTAGATGGTACCGAACTCCCTCCAGAATTCATCGTTTCAATCCCTCCGTTCCCAACAACTGTTGGAGATGTGGGACACTAGATGGATCTTTTCTCCACATCTGGTGGTCTTGTCCGTTTATTCAACCATTCTGGCAGGAGGTCCATCGGCTGGTGGTGTTAGTGACCACCTTGACCATAGATCTCTCTTCAGCCCAGCTCCTGCTTCACCATTCCCCCCTTCCCAAGAGTCAGTATTTCAAATCCAGACTCTGTCTCCCTGTCCTATGGGGCTCCACCCGCCCCCCCTCCATATGCGTCTGGCTCATGCGTGTGGGCAAAATGGTGGAAACGGAAGAACTGATTGCGACTGCACTTGATATGCCGACCAAATACTCTCATGTATGGGCCTGCTGGACCCACTTTCTAACCACTCCCACATACCGATCCCTCATGGGTCAAGACATCTGATCTAACTTAGCCCTACTGCTGGTGATATTCCTTTACCCTCCATGGACTGGATGGCAACGCCCTCCCTTCGGTGCTCTACACCCGACTGCTTGACACTGGTGATAGTCTAGAGCATAGGCTCATCTATTTTTGACCTACTGTACTGACGATGACACAAAATCCACAAGTTTCTACCTCCCATACCTCATCCCCTCCCACTGCTCCCTTCCCCTCTCTGCCCCCCCTTTTTTTGTCTTTCCCCTACTCCCAACTTTTCTTCTCTTTTCTTCCTTCTCTTACAGGTTCCTATATATATATATATATATTTCGGTTATTCATTACAGGAACATTTGGCAGGTGGCTAGCATACCCCCCTTATTTTCATTAGCGGTTCTCATGACAATTCACACTTGCATTCCGATATCTCTATCATCTTACGATTGTAATAATAACTTTTACATATGTTTTGAATATATCCTCCCTCCCTGTACAGACTTACACATTGACATATATTTGATGGAGGTACGACGCCTCAATCCTCTATAGCGCTTTAGAATATCACCTGAGTGTTACAGGCCTATCCTTGTCGTGACCCGACGTGTTAATTTTACTCACAGTGTTGCATTTCATTCCATTTTTTCCTGTTTCTTGTTTTATGCTTTGTCAAACGCCTGATATCCGATTCATATTTCCTGTACCATTCTGTATCTCACTAATAAACTTTTATGGAATAAAAAAAAATTAACAGGTAAATGACAGGAGATGGAGTTGATCTTTCACAGTATTTCTCCCGTGGCTAGAGTCACCACCACTTCCAAGAAGCAAACTATATTCTTGCAGTTTACCACTAAAATTAGTTTATCCAGTTGGGTGAACATTTTAGGATCACTTTTAGTGCATTATTAATCTTATGTCTTTAAACTCTAGTAATATCTCCTATTGCCAACAGACAAAGCTTGCTAAAAAAAAAAACATGCTTGGAATTCATATTTTTTACAGATCCCTTTGCTTTTTTTTGGTACAATATTTCTACCTGGCATGTTTTGAATTTCATACCATTTTTGTAGTAAAGCAGAATTTTTTCAATCTAAAGTTTAGATCAAGGCAGCATATAACATACCTTCCACAGGTGTAAAGCTTTTCTCTTTCTGTAAGCCCCACTCTCAAATCAAGACATACAGTACATATGTTAGTATAAGCACTGGGAAAGGAATGCAGGCTTGCAGTATCTGCATTACTACACTGTTGCCCCAGTATCCACACTGGAACCATGGAGTGAGATCATGCTGTCCCACGAAGGCTGTAGCTGAAACAATATACTTATATTCCCTTCTGAGAGCTTTAGCTGTGCAATGGACAGAATATAGCTATATACTGCATGTGTACAACAGAGAAATACAATGGGATTATAAAGAAAGCATACTTTCTTCACATTTCAGTACATAATGTCATTAAAAAGTGGTGCCATATAATGAAGCAAAACACCATTCGGTTTGAAAATAACAGGTTTATTTACAACATAAAGCAACAATGAAGTGCATGTGGTAAAAAGCATTGCATTTGACATGCTTGCATTCAAGGAAACATGAATAGCTACTTTGGCTCTGCATGGCTGCATTATTTCAAGGTGATGGTGCATTGATGTATCTACCTTTCTGCGGTTCTTTAGGCTCTCTTTCTTGTTTTTGCTCTTGTTTCTCTGAAAAATAAATATGTATAATGTACTCTATTTTAGAGTTTATTTCCTTCAAAGCCTAACTTAATATTATGCACTTACTGTATCTTAAAACAGAACTCAGGACAAACAGGTTGTCTTCCATTCTTGGGATTCAGGAACACTGACACACTGCATAGCTGGCTTAAAAGGTTTCCTTAATATTTTGAGTGTAGTATAGTTGTTCCTGGGTCCACAAGTCTGGAAGACGCCCCATATACAGTACTTTCTGAACTTGCACTGGGTTACCTGAATCCTCTCACATGTACACAATTCAGTTAATATAGGCAACATAAATAGGAGTGCTTCTGAATAAAACAAATTACAGTTATAGTATTTTACATTCCATCCTTTTTTATAGCTACAAATGTAATAGCTGTTATAAATCATAATATTGTTGTCAAAATTTACTAGTTTATATTATTACCTCTCTTTGCCTCTGTCGGCTTATGTTCTTTTACTTGGGTCTCTGAAAAACATAGGAATTAATACATTAAAATTTCTATTTAAAAAAAAATACATTGTTTGTAAAGCTTATGTTTTATTTATTTTATTATATATTTATGAACAAGAAATCATTATAGCCCATAGGTAAAAAAAAAAACAAAAAAAAACTTTTTTGTAACTCAGACCCTTATTCTTGATATGTAACAGATTCCCAAACTTTACAAATAAAATAGTATTCATTGTTACCTTTCTTTGGTTCTGCAGGCTCTGGCTTTTTCACTGGGGTTGCTGCAAAAATAGTTTGTAATGAGTGAGAAAAATTATTCTAACTTACTGTTATGATACATGCAATATAGGTTACTTTGCTAGAGTGAATATGTAGTTCCTAGTGGGTGTGTAGTCACAGTGGTCTGTTACTTCAAGTGTTGCACAATCCTAAGTGGTATTTTTCTGTAACTGTTCATATTAAGACTGGATACTTCACAGTGAGGCTTTTATTCAACAAAAATTACATTTTATTTCAATCCAGTGAAGCCTTAGATTTACAAAGCTGTGTTTTATATTCCATGATAAAAAAAAACAGGCAAGACTCACAGCTTCAAAACTGTAAGGAGATAATTGTAGATATGCAGGCAGGTAGTCAGTGGTGGCTTCTGCTAACTCAATACATGCCACTGCTGATCCATCAGGTAAGTTGTGAAGGATATTATGTAGTAATTCAGTGATCACTAAATCACTTCCATAATTGATTTCTGGTAGTAAAAAAAAGGGTTACATGAATGCTGCTTAGTATTGCCTGGATGGCCTGTTTTATGGAAGAGGTTAGTCTGTAGTCTGTAGTCTGCCTTTAAAGAAATGTTATCTAGTATGATTTAGGAATACTTTCTTATCCACCTCTGGTAAAATGCTATTAAGGCTATTTTCTCTTAGGAATGATGTTAGAGAATCTTACATTTTCCCCATGAAGGGCAACAAATAGAAAATTGTCTCCGAGAAAAAAAATTGGACTCCACATTGGAAACTTTACACTCCCTTGTCAGGAGTTAAAAGAGTGGAATGTCTCTAGCAGTCTTTGAAGTGTAAGAGCAGTACTTTATCCTCAACTTGTTTTTTGTTGCTCATTGTCTATAACCACCAAAAGAGGAGTGGAAAAACATTGTTATTGTTTTGTATTTGCTAGCTCATTGGATAAAAGTCTTCCCTTCACCCCTTTCTCCATGGTGTAACCACCCACAGCAAAATGGCTTTTTAAACAAAGGCTCCAGGGATGTCATCCTAATCCTGACTGTACTACTTTACTTGAATTTAAAACAATTTAATTCCCATCCTGCTTGCTAGTTCCAGTGCTTAGTCAGTGACTTACTTTGTACAAAGGTCTGGACTCATATTTTAACTGACAGGCCCACTTTAATATATTTTATATTCTTAGCTACCTCACAAACAAAAAAGGAAATGGCAGCTCAAATTTCATTGGTGGCAATGTGTTAACTAGAAGACCCACTGAAATTGAAATGACGCTATTACTAAACATACTATTAGATGGATCTGATTAGTTACCATGTTTCATGCACATTGCATATCATCACTACACTTTGTACCACCTTATTAAATAAACCCATATACTGTAACTCAACCCAGTTATGAAGCTTCATTTCCTATGCAACTACCCTTCTGCTCTGCCCTTCTGTCTTACCCGTTACAAGTGACTCTTTTGTCAACTGCGTCATGTAAGACTACATGTGTACCTTTCTTTTGCTCTGCTGCTTTTTCTTCTTTCTTAACTGGGGACTCTGCAGAGAAAAAATGTTGTAAGCGAGCTTTGAAAACAGCATTCAGTCAGTGGGGAACTGGAGAAAGTACAGAGAAGGGCAACCAAACTGATAAGAGGCATGGAGGAGCTCAGCTATGAGGAAAGATTAAAGGAACTGAATTTATTCTCTCTTGAGAAGAGGAGATTAAGGGGGGATATGATCGATATGTATAAATACATCAGTGGCTGTATATAGTGAACTCGGTGTAGAGCTATTTACCCTTAGGTCATCTCAGAGGACAAAGGGGCACTCTTTATGTCTGGAGGAAAAGAAATGTAATCTCCAAATATGGAAAGGTTTCTTCACAGTAAGAGCTCTGAAAATGTGGAATAGACTCCCTCAAGAGTTGGTTCTGGCCAGCTCAGTGGATCGCTTTAAAAAAGGCCTGAATTATTTCTTGGTATTACAGAATATAACTGTTTACTAACATTTATAGGCAAAGCTGATCCAGGGAATATCTGATTGCCTCTCGGGGGATCAGGAAGGAATTTTTTCCCCTGCAGGAGCAAATTGGATCATGCTTTGCTGGGGTTTTTTTGCCTTCCTCTGGATCAACTGTGGGTGTAGGATTACAACTTTTTTTTTATGGTTGAACTGGATAGACTTTTGTCTTTTTTTCAGCCAGACTAACTAACTAATTCTACTGTGAATGAGTGAGTTAAATACGGCAAAATCCGTTAGATGATTAAAATTGCAGAAGGCACTAAAAACTGGCTTCTGATAGTGTTGCATAAATGTACTTTTTTAAAAATGCCACCAAAAACATTTCACAATGTAAAGTTATATAACCACAATTTGCTCTAAGTGGAAATTACTCAAAGCAAAACATATTATGTAATCTCTTTCCTCATTCTTAGCAAGGCATACTAACTTATACATTAATTTCATTACTCAGTATTTGTTATCTTCCTCTGCAGTTCTTGCTTCTAATCAGCTTTGCTTCATTCTACCCCCTCCCTTACAGCACACATTGTAATAATATATAGTGCATTCACTTATATCATTAAACAACATTATATAATGTAAAAGAGATCTCTGAAACTGTGCAAAAACACCGAAAGATCTGACATGATCATTGCAATACTGAACTAATGGTTTCTGACCACCAGTATGCAAGAAAATGTGAACGATAAATCATTGAAAGTGTAAGTTACTGGAGGTAAATTCTGATTCTTTAATTACTGAGAATAAAAAGTGACTAAAACAAACACTCAACCAGAGTAATTAAACTACATACTTAAGTTAATAAAGCTGACAGTATTTTTCACTTAACTACAATATGTTTACATTTAATTGGGTTAATTTATAATGTAAGGAAGACCTGACTGAAAAAAACTGACAATTCTGAGGTAATATATCATAATTGTAAGATAACAATTTAGAACCCTTTGACTTAGCTTCATTATAATCCATCTGAAGGAAAAGCAAGATGAATAGTAACTTTACAAATTGAATATGGTAAAGTTGTCTCCACTTCAACTATCAAATCACATGCAAGCAAACATCTTGTTTTTTAACTAACATTACATCTTTCACTAAGCACAGAGAACATTTCTCTTTGCAAAATAGGCAGTCTCTACTTTGTTATTAAATCAATCAATATTTTATAATCCCCTAGGATAATTTTTGGAAAGTACTGGAATAAAATTGAACATTTCTGATGCATTGGTTGAGGTAGAGTATGTTCGCATTGCAAAGTGAAATTTCAGAGAACAAGATCTTTGCGCATATTAATTTTAACTGAGGCCAGCACAACTTCACCTCATGTATTCAGCTAAGAGAAAAATCCCTTTGCAAATTGAAAATTCACTTACCTTAGTGAATAATTTGAAGCTGTGCTGACTTCAATCACCCAATCATTGACAAAGTAAAATCCTACTTTTTATATTTTTCTAGTGCATGATTGTGTTGGTTTGTTTTTTTTTTTAAATGCAGCTTTTTGTTGTTTTATATTGTGTTTTTATTCCTTATTTTTCTTTTTTCTGTATTATCTAGTTTAAGATAACTAGATCCTTTATTTGATTTGTACTGTGTATTTTACAAGGACTAAATTGGATGAGAATTAAACTTGAATTGTAAGTGCTGAAAATATAGTTGTGCTCAAATGTTTGCATACCCTGGCAGAAATTGTGAAATGTTGGCATTGATATTGAAATAAGGATAGTGATCAATTGAAGCCATTTATTATCACATAGTTGTTTGGATCCTTTTTAAATCATAATGAAATCATAAATCACCCAAATGGCCCTGATCAAAAGTTTATATACCCTGGAATGTTTGACCTTGGTACAGACACACAAGGTGACATACAGAGGTTAAAATGGCAATTACAGGTTAATTTCCCACATCTGTGGCTTTTTAAATTGCAATTCATGTCTATGTGTAAATAGTAATGAGTTTGTCTCACATGGATGCACTGAGCAGGCTAGATACTGAGCCATGAGGAACAAGAAAGAACTGTCAAAAGGCCTGCGTAACAAGGTAATGGAAATTTATACCTCCCTAGCATATGTCTATGTGTTTACTTATTCCTCTTTTTAGGTTTACAGAAACCTGGCCAGAATCATTTATCTCTGTTTGGAGAATAGCACTACATTTTTATACATTTTGCAGAAACAGGCCAAATCAAATAAAAAGTCCAGCATTAAGAATTTGACTATTATACCATTGACAGATCTCCTTGAAACACCAACTCCATCTTTAATGGCTTGGTGGCGATATACTTTTTAACTGCAATTTGTCTACTCTCTTCCTCAACCTCTCAGGTCTTTAAGGGACTTAAACCCCATTGATTCCATATTTTACTCCAAATTACCACCGCTTCACTGTGTATCTTTGTTCTATAAAGCTATCCTTGGATTGCAAGGGCCTTTATATCATGATTTCTTAACCTTCTGGGAATCAGACCTACAGTACAACTCACAATAATGGATCATCAAAAAGATAAGATCCTCCAACTATCATATTTTTTCCTCAATATCATCAAAAATTATAGGTTCCTAGCCTGATAGCACTACAAACCAGTAAAATTACACTCTGTTTCCTAACCTCTCATCTCTGAGTTGGAGAGAATGTGTGAGGTAACTTCACATGCTCACATATGGTGGCATTGTTCATGTATCCAACCATACCAGCGTTAAGTGCTTAGGTTGATAGCCTTGATACAGGTTTACAGTGTTGAGCCTAATCCCTGATTAGTGTAGTTCCATTGTACAACCAAACTAACAGACCGATATAAGTGGTTATAAATGGCTTAAAAAATTATATTTGCCTTACGGAGTATCTCACACAAATATCAAGCTGCTACCTCAGCAGCCATATCAGGAAATGGGACTGTTAGTTTTAGTTTAAAACCACCGCTATGTATCTCAATTTTATTTAAGGATTCTATATCACTATGTAACTTAAGGGCATACCCTTATTACCTAGAGATTTTCCTTGTAATTAGGCTATGCATATCCTTAATTTTACCATAAAATGTAATTTAAATATATGGGATTGGCTTGCTGATATTAAACAAAAACTTTCTAGATATGATCTAGATCCAAATAATGATATTTTATATCATCATAGTTAAAAAATATTGTAATGGTTACATTAATTCAATAGTAAATAAACAGCATGTTGTTCTAGAAAGTGTATTGTGTAAAGAAAATATAATCTCATCATTAGTTAATGGCCATTAATCTGTCAGGTGAAAAAGAAACATCCATTGGCATGCACTTGTAAACATAGAAAATCAATAAAATTAAACCAAATGTAAGCAGACTGAAGTATGCTTGCCAAGCTTGGACTGATTTTAACAATTAAAGCCACAGAGAATTGGTGGACTAGTAGAAGACCTAGGACATGTGCCATGGGTTCCAGGGTCTAACACTCCTGTCAAAAAACAAAACTGATGTGAACAAAGTATTATAAAAAAAAAAAATTTCTAACGTCATAAAAAATTTAATTCAGAATGGTTGTGTGTGTGCAATTTGCACATTGATTGATGCTTAGTGAATACAGCCATAAATGTTTTCAATACAATTTGGTATGTATTTGTAAATATTTAAAAAAAATTTAATTTTCCTATTTCACTTTGTATTCCAGCTTGTACATTATTATTCTTATTATTATAACACAAGATTTATATAGTGCCAACAGATGGCACAGCACTTTACAACATGAGGGCAGATAGTACAGTTACAATACATTTCAATACAGGAGGAATCAGAGGCCCTGCTCATTAGAGCTTACAATCAAAGAGGGAGGGTCAAGTGATACAAAAGGTAATAGCTGTGGGGGATGAGCTAATGGAGAAAATAAAAGCACAGTTGTTAGGTGGGGGCAGGATAGGGTTCTCTGAGGAGAAGGGTTTTCAGTTTTTTTTGAGACTAGGTTAGTGATGTAGCTGTGAGCAGAGTTATGGATATCGTTGTAAGTTGTTGTTAGTATTTTAAATTTAATTTGTTGGGTGAGAAGAAGCCGGTGGAGGGATTGGCAGAGAGGATTAGTAGACACACTGAACAGTTGGTAAGATGGAGGTCAGGAAAGGAGCATCCTTGTGCGTAGAAGATTGGTTTATGGCCAACTCACAGGTGCACATGCGTGCACGCATACACGTGTGTGAATGGGTGCAGGAGAGCGTACGGGTGACAAACTTGCTGTTACTGACCCTAGCCTAACGCTGACTATTCTTCTGCCTGCACTTTTGTACACTGATCTGCCTGTCAGTTCCCGACCTAGACTGCCTGACCTTGCTTACCTGCATCTGGACCTGTGGACCTGTGTTTATCTCCTATTCCGGTCTTCCTGCCAGCACAGCCTGCTCTTCAGCAACACATGCACTGCTCTCCAGCATCTTGCAATGGAAGACCAGTCAGGCACTCATGTCCACTCTATGCTCAGGTGTTCCTGTCACTTTACCAGGGTTCCTGAGCCAGGGTGTAAGAGAAGTCTACCTCCACATGTCAGGCTTCACCACCCAGTATGTTACAGTGGATGATTTTGGCAGCAGAATTTATGATGGACTGAAGAGGGGATAGCCTATGTAAAAGGTAAGCCAATGAGGAGGGAGTTGCAGTAGTCAAGGCGAGAGATGACCAGGGAGAGAATTAGAAGCTTTGTGGTGTCATTGGTTAGGATGGGGCATATTTTGGAAATGGTGCATGGGTTGAGGTAGCAAGTTTTGGGCAGTGATTGGATGTGGGGTAAAAAGGATAGTTCAGAGATAACACCTAGCTCCTTGGCATGTGGGGACAGGTTGATAGTTGTGCCATCGATCTTAACAGAAATGTCAGGGGAAGAGGCATGTGGGGGAGGAAATATTATGAGCTTTGTTTTGGCTAGTCCAGGGGTGGCCAACCTACGGCTCTCCAGCTGCTGCAGGACTACAAGTTCCATCATGCCTCTGCAAGTCAGTAACTTCCCATCTTTGCAATTCCTCACGGGAAATGTAGTTCCACAACAGCTGGAGAGCCACAGGTTAGCCACCCCTGGGCTAGTCAGTTTGAAGAAGTAGTATGACATCCAGACTGATATGTCTGTTAGTGAATTAGTGATGCACTGAATGTGCTGAGATATTTTTAATAGGCTTATTTTATTGTTTGTTCTCTTTATTAAGACTATTACCTTTAAACAGGAAAAAGGTACATTATTTGCTGGTCATACATTACCTTTTTTTAGCTCAGCTTGTGGTTTTTCAATTTTCTTTAATGGTGCCTCTAAAAATTAAGGACAAATGGATGTCATAGTTCATATAGATTATAGGATAGTCATATTTAAATGTAGTGGTTATAATGTTTAGCCTTTTTTCTCAGTTTAACCACTTGAGCTCCGGAAGGTTTTACCCCTTTTATGATCAGGCCATTTTTTGCTATTCAGCATTGTTTTAACTACTTAACTGACAAGTCTGTGGCCATACAGCACTGTACCCAAATTAAATTGTTATATTTTTTTCACACAAAGAGAGCTTTCTTTTGTTTGTATTTCATCACCACTGTTTTTTTATTTGTTTATATTGCATAAATGAAAAAAAACAAAACATTTTGTAAAAAAATATTTTCTACCTTCTGTTATAAAACATATCCAGTAAAAACAAATTTCTTCATACATTTAGGCCAAAATGTATTTTGTTACATGTCTTTTCTATATATATGTTTGAGAATGATCAGTCCTGATGTACTAATGGCTCTCATTTCTTGAGGCCTTAAAATACCAGAACAGTACAATTACCACCCAAATGACCATTTATGGATAGTAGACAATCTAATATATTTAGTAAGAGGCATGGCAATTTTTTTTAAGTTGTAATTTTTTTGTCAAATTTTTTGGAAAATGAAAAAATTCAATAAAATGTGAGTTTGTTTTCAATTTTTTTTTACATACTGTCACCAGTGCAGTACAGAATCATCATATGACTGGTGTGGTGGGGATAAGGTATACTGACTGATGACAGTTTGTGAAAAAAATAAATCAATAAATACATATTTTTTTATTAATTTTTTAAAATATTTCTTTTTTTAATTTTTATTTATTTGTTACACCCTGTCATCAGAATAGCTCAGCATCACCATATTAACACTGTGCTACTCTGTGTGTGTGTGTGTGTGTGTGTGTGTGTGTGTGTGTGTGTGTGTGTGTGTGTGTGTGGGGGGGGTGATCAGGGATGTTTTTTTTCACACTGTTATTGCTTATACAGTGAAAATTACTGTACAGGCAGTAGCTTTAGCTATCATGAGTAGGTTTATCATTCATGAACAGCTTGCTTTTGATTGTGATCAGTGCTTGGCTAAATTAATCACATGGTACAATCACAGATGACAACAGTAAGCAAGCTGTTCATGAATGGGAAACCATTCATAACAGGCTGTTAACATTGTTATCACGTGATGCTATGACCAATCATAGTGATTACATGATACCTGGTTACCGGAAACCTGGTTAATGGATACCAGTAACAGTGGTCTGCTGTGTTCTGTGGACACAAAGAATACAGTGGTCACAGGAGGGACGCACTGTGCATTCCTAAACAGGTGCAGGCTCAATCACATATATATATATATATATATATATATATATATATATATATAATTTATATATACATATACAGTGGGGATTGAAAGTTTGGGCACCCCAGCTAAAAATTTGTATTAATGTGCATAAAGAAGCCAAGGAAAGGTGGAAAAATCTCCAAAAGGCATCACATTACAGATTAGACATTCTTATAATATGTCAACAAAAGTTAGATTTTATTTCCATCATTTACACTTTCAAAATAACAGAAAACAAAAAAATGGTGTCTGCAAAAGTTTGGGCACCCTGCAGAGTTAATATCTTGTACTGCCCCCTTTGGCAAGTATCACAGCTTGTAAACGCTTTTTGTAGCCAGCCAAGAGTCTTTCAATTCTTGTTTGAGGTATCTTTGCCCATTCTTCCTTACAAAAGTCTTCCAGTTGTTTGAGATTTCTGGGCTGTCTATCACGCACTGCTCTTTTAAGGTCTATCCATAGATTTTGAATTATGTTGAGGTCAGGAGATTGTGAAGGCCATGGCAAAGCCTTCAGTTTACGCCTCTTGATGTAATCCCCCGTTTATTTCGAGGTGTGTTTAGGATCATTATCCATTTGTAGAAGCCATCCTCTCTTTAATTTCAGCTTTTTCACAGATGGCATCAAGTTACCATCCAAAATTTGCTGAAATTTTATTGAATCCATTTTTCCTTCTACTCGTGAGATGTTCCCTGTGCCACTGGCTGCAACAAAACCCCAAAGCATGATTGATCCAACCCCATGCTTAACAGTTGGACAGAGGTTCTTTTCATTAAATTCTGTGCCCCTTCTTCTCCAAACGTACCTTTGCTCATTCCGGCCAAAAAGTTAAATTTTAACCTCATCGGTCCACACTTGTTTCCAAAATGCATCAGGCTTGTCTATATGTTCATTTGCAGAGTTCAAACGATGATTTTTGTGGTGAGGATGTAGAAGAGGTTTTCTTCTGATGACTCTTCCATGAAGACCATATTTGTACAAGTATCTCTTTATAGTGGAATAGTGTACCACAACTCCAGTGTCTACCAGATCTTTCTGGAGGGATCGTGCAGTCAAACGTGGGTTTTGAATTGTTTTTCTCACAATCCTGCGAGCTGTTCTGTCTGATATTTTTCTTGGTCTTCCAGATCTTGCTTTAACTTCCACTGTTCCTCATGACTGTCATTTCTTAATTACATTCCGAACAGAGGATATTGACATCTGAAAACGCTTTGCTATCTTCTTATAGCCTTCTCCAGCTTTGTGAGTGTCAACTATTTTCAGATTCAGTTTTCTAGACAATTGCTTAGAAGAACCCATGGTGCTGATTGTTGGGGCAAGGTCAGATGAGTCTGGGCATTTAAAACCTTTGAAATTGACATCACCTGGTCTTCCCAGACGATGATTGAGAACAATCCATGACACTGGCAGGTCTCAGCTTTGCAAAGGGGGCAGTGCATGCTATAAATTCTGCAGGGTGCCCAAACTTTTGCAGACGCCATTTTTTTTGTTTTCTGTTATTTTGAAAGTGTAAATGATGGAAATAAAATCTAACTTTTGTTGACATAGTATAAGAATGTCTAATCTGTAATTTGATGCCTTTTGGAGATTTGTCCATCTTTCCTTGGCTTCTTTATGCACATGAATACAAATTTTTAGCTGGGGTGCCCAAACTTTCGATCCCCACTGTATATATATATATATATATATATATATATATATATATATGACTGAGCCTGAGAGTGTCGTTCTGCCACAGTAAATGTACTGTGGTTGAGTGGCAAGTGGTGACATGACAGTAATAAAGCCCAAATGGAGCCCTAAAATGACCATAAGTTATAGGTCATAATGAAAGTTGTCAGGTCTATCCTAACAAATTAATTCTAGCTTTATACTTATACAAATGTAAAGACTCTGCATCAGCAAATAGTTGACAAATGAAATAAGAAATTGTGGAAAAAATCTTAAACATTCAGCTTTTATAAGTTTCTCGATTTTAATTTTTACAATTTTCAAATAAATGTTATAGGAAAGATACATGTTCTCTGCAATCAAAACTAAGACTATGATAATATGGATGCTGCCTTTGCTGATTTTTTCATTTCAATTTTCTTCAATGTTCTATTTTATTCATGGTCATTTTGATCTAGACAGGCTCACTTTAAGAAAGCTAAAGAGACTTTTCATGAGCATGACTAGTTAGATCATTTACAGGGCTATTTTTTTGCTTTAAACACAGATCTCTGTTAAAAACAAAAATGAATAAATCAAAAGAGTAAATCACATGCACTGCACTATACACTCACATGTACACATGCACTATACACTCTACAGTATTATGAACCACTGCAACAGTAAACTTTCACTAAACCATTCATTGACTATACTCTGTAGTACATAAGCCCTTCTTTCAAGGCTCATTGCTATATAAGCAATGCCATTTTTTGTGGATGCTAAAAAAATTATATTTCTAGATCAATGATTATGAAAATGGATCAGAATTTAAGATATAATGGCTACTAAAAGGATAAACATAAGGCTGCTCTATGACATTTCATCCACTTCAGCTCATCTACAGCAGCCGCAGAACAATGCTTTGGACTTAAAATCTGCACCACAAATTATATGTTTCTGAAGCATTTTCCCCACTTCACACATACAGAAACTAAAATAACTTCTTACAGGAGGAAAAAATAACAGTTCATGCCAGAGAGTGCCAATATAACCATAACTGTACCACAGTAGAAGAATAAATAGCAGAGTGCATTACACTGTGTGCAGCATACTAGAAAAAGAGAACCAGTCTGACGTTTTATTAAATTTTAGTGTATCCAAACCATCTAACACAGCTGATGACAGTTGTAACCAGTATATGACAAAGTATTATAGATACCTTTCTTTGGTTCAGTGGGTTCCTTTTCTTTTTTCTCCTCTGGTTTTTCTAGGAGAAAAATGGATTACCATAAATTAAATAAAATAATTTCTTCAAATGTACATATATTCACTAACCCAAAATTCCTTGTTCTTCCTTGATAACCTCCTCTCTTTAAGAGCAAATTAGAAAACTACTGAAATCAATTTAACTGATAATGCTGTCCAGGAAATACAGGCTGATGTAAAAAATGCACATGATATACTTTCATTTGAGTTGTATGTAATCGGCTGAAATCACATTCCAAAGAGATCCTCACAAGTGGGTGGGTCTCTTTGCTAAACCTGTGTGAACAACTTCAGTGTGGTTTAGCATCACTCAAATTCTGTCTTTTAAGGTAGATTTTAATCTAATTTATGATTGTGAGTACCTTCTGATAAACAAAAAATAGAAAATCTACTCTAATGATGTAAATTCATTGTAATTGAATAGGTAAACAGTAGCCTAAAGGAGCATTTACCAATTTACTTTCCTTAAGCAGAGATATAGTGGGCACCACAGTAGCAGAAAGTTTGTACCCATGTTCGGTTCAACACAGGTTCAGTGAACAAGCCGAACTCCATTAAAGTCAATGGGAGCCAAATCCTAGAAATAAGTAATGGCCATTTTCTGAACTAATAAGCAAGGTATTTTCAAACAAAGGGAGGCTGGGCAGTGACTTGGGGGACATATGTTAATGAAAAAAAAATCATCTTATTGTTCAGAGGGAGGAGGGTCTTAAAGGGCAAAATTGAAAACCTAAAAACCTCACAGTTATATGCTTAAGGGATGACTTAATGCTGTGCAGTTTCATAGAACAATACAATTATTGAGGACAGCATGTATTGTGCCATCACATAAATTACATGTTTAATCATTTCAATTACTTTTACATTTTTCATTGGTTTTCATACAGCAGCATCAACCCAGTAACATTGAAAAGGCGTTATTGGGTAGTTTTTTCAAATACAATGATTTTTTTAATGTGTAGCAGTTAATAATTAAGCTTTGGAAGTAGCAGGGACAATATATCTAAATATTGCAAAGTATATACTTTTTCTTCCAAATTACCAAACAGTGTCAATGCAAGCCACATAGTGTAACATGACCTTCTTTTTCAGCACCACACTGTGTTGCATACAAAGTTTATTATAATGTCAACCCAGAGTGTACTAAATACCTCAAAACTACATTTCAGAGATGATGCAGTTGTTCAGGCAAACCAAAAATATTACAATGCCATGTTTCAGAGGCCATAGTCAATTATATGGCACGGTGGCTGGAGAATATAAACAGTTTGATTTGGACCCAAGGCAGCAATGTAAGAAGGAAAGATAAGTCACTATTTTTTAATTAATTGAGGAGTATGATATTCTAAAGACAACAGCCATTAATATTGTATATACAGTATTCACTGCGCATTATGCAAGCATTTGTACTTAGCTACAATGTTAGAAACAAAATGTATTATTAAGTCACAGTTAAGAGCCAGAAATATTTCAAAGACATGTTGCACACCATATAAATGTTTTTACTAGACCACTAGAAGATGGAGAGACTTAGCAGAAGTTGCATGTAACTAAATTAGAGTGAAAGGTTAGACATTTGCACCACAGATATTAAAGCGGAGTTCCACTCATGCTGTCAAAAAATAAAAGTCAGCAGCTACAAAAACTGTAACTGCTGACTTTTAAAAAACACACACTCACCTGTCCCTTTGTCCTGCGATGTGTCTCCTGCAGCCATCTTCTCTCCCTGGGTGCCGGCATCTTCAGTGTGGGCACCCGGCTGTGACAGCTTGAGGCTTCACAGCCAGGTACTCACTGGGCATGCGCAAGTAGCGCTGTGCTTCCTGAATGGTCCTGTAGTCTTCTGGGACCTGTCATGTGTCCCAAAAAACTATGGGGAGGGAGGAAGGGAGGACACCTTCCAGTTCCGATCGCCTAGGCGATTGGAGCGGAATTGGGAGCGGGTACCTGTCAAATTTGGGTACCTGCCCCCCAATGGTGCCAATCCTTAATGGGGAGTGGGGGACCAGTCTTTAAAGCGGAACTTCCTCTTTTGGATGGAGCTCCGCTTAAAGTAAATGTATGAGCAGTCTGCAATTTATGAATAATTGGGCATGCATATTGCATCTGGAACAAAAGTAGGTTCTTCCTGTTCACAATTGAAAATAGAAATATTGAAGAGAATTTCTTCACACTTTTCAAGCTCTCATTCAAATGAGCTGTACATCCTGAGGGATAGAGTAAGCAGACTGCAGCCACAAGCAAGAAAAAAATTAACTCACTCTTTACAGATTGAATAAAAAAATGTACATATTTGCTGTGTTTTTTGGCCAGGATGGAGAGAGAGAGAGAGAGAGAGAGAGAGAGAGAGAGAGAGAGAGAGAGCAATCTCTCAGTGGAGGCACATTTGCCTACTGACTCCATGCAAAGATATCTTGAGAACTACTTCAACAGCAATAACCATAGGAAAAAAAACAATTATGTATAGAAATAAATTAGACCCTGAAATACAGAATTCTATCTTAACTAAATGTTTCTTCAACAGTTGGAGGCATTTAAAGAATTCACTCCCCCCGACTTTGGACACAGCTTGGCTGACTGAGCATGGATGAATATATATCCATAACCATATTTTTGTTCTCCCCCTTATTCTTTGGTATTATGCTTTCTGTGCTAAGAAATGTAAAATTTTTTTATTTTGTAGACATTGAGAAGCTAGCTGGCCTATTTGGAATTCTCATAGGGTTCTGTTGAGGGTTTTGTAGTACATACCTGTAACTGTTTTCTACTACTGTTGTGACAACAAAGCTGAATTGAGTTTGGGGTGTTAGTGGTGTAAAAATAGTGTAAACCTACATAAATATGCACATAGAACACCAGATGTTACCTGACAAAAAAGTGTAATTCTTTTCAACTGTGAGGTAGTTGTGGAAAGTGCTGTTGCAAGAAACGGGTATGCTCATAAAAGTGATGGCTGGTGGCAGGGGTGGGTTTTATTTAAGGCCTGCAGTGATGAAATTAGAAGATTAGGATTAGAGATGAGCGAATTATTAAAAAATTCGATTCGGCTGATTCGCCGAATTTGCGGGAGAAATTCGATTCGATGCGAATTTATTCGCCGCGAATTTAACTTATTAAAAGGGTTTCTAGGCTTCAGAGAGCCTTTATATTAGTGCAGAACACTGTACCTTTAATTTAAATGCCCTTGGAGTCTGCTGGGGAAGAGAAATAATACTGTCAGTCAGTATGACATGCAGATGAGTGCCGTCGATCTTAGAATCACCGCACACTTCACTCATTTGGGCAGTCACGGGGCACGACGAAGAAGAAGAAGAAGAAGAAGAAGAAGAAGAATGAAAAGAAGAAGAAGAAGAATGAAAAGAAGAAGAAGAAGAATGAAAAGAAGAAGAAGAAGAAGAAGAATGAAAAGAAGAATGAGAAGAAGAATGAAAAGAAGAATGAAAAGAAGAATGAGAAGAATGAAAAGAAGAAGAAGAAGAATGAAAAGAAGAATGAAAAGAAGAAGAAGAAGAAGAATGAAAAGAAGAATGAAAAGAAGAAGAAGAAGAATGAAAAGAAGAAGAAGAAGAATGAAAAGAAGAATGAAAAGAAGAAGAAGAAGAATGAAAAGAAGAAGAATGAAAAGAAGAAGAAGAAGAATGAAAAGAAGAATGAAAAGAAGAAGAAGACGAATGAAAAGAAGAATGAAAAGAAGAAGAAGAAGAATGAAAAGAAGAAGAAGAAGAATGAAAAGAAGAATGAGAAGAAGAATGAAAAGAAGAATGAAAAGAAGAATGAGAAGAATGAAAAGAAGAATGAAAAGAAGAATGAAAAGAAGAAGAAGAAGAATGAAAAGAAGAATGAGAAGAAGAATGAAAAGAAGAATGAAAAGAAGAATGAAAAGAAGAATGAGAAGAATGAAAAGAAGAATGAAAAGAAGAAGAAGAAGAATGAAAAGAAGAATGAAAAGAAGAAGAAAAAGAAGAATGAAAAGAAGAAGAATGAAAAGAAGAAGAAGAAGAATGAAAAGAAGAAGAATGAAAAGAAGAAGAAGAAGAAGAATGAAAAGAAGAATGAAAAGAAGAAGAAGAATGAAAAGAAGAATGAAAAGAAGAAGAAGAAGAATGAAAAGAAGAAGAAGAATGAAAAGAAGAAGAAGAAGAAGAAGAATGAAAAGAAGAATGAGAAGAATGAAAAGAAGAATGAGAAGAATGAAAAGAAGAATAAGAATGAAAAGAAGAATGAAAAGAAGAAGAAGAAGAATGAAAAGAAGAAGAATGAAAAGAAGAATGAAAAGAAGAAGAAGAAGAATGAAAAGAAGAAGAATGAAAAGAAGAAGAAGAAGAATGAAAAGAAGAATGAAAAGAAGAAGAATGAAAAGAAGAAGAAGAAGAATGAAAAGAAGAATGAAAAGAAGAAGAAGAAGAATGAAAAGAAGAAGAAGAATGAAAAGAAGAAGAATGAAAAGAAGAAGAAGAAGAATGAAAAGAAGAATGAGAAGAATGAAAAGAAGAATGAGAAGAATGAAAAGAAGAATGAAAAGAAGAAGAAGAAGAATGAAAAGAAGAATGAAAAGAAGAAGAAGAAGAATGAAAAGAAGAAGAAGAATGAAAAGAAGAATGAAAAGAAGAAGAAGAATGAAAAGAAGAAGAAGAAGAATGAAAAGAAGAAGAAGAAGAAGAATGAAAAGAAGAATGAGAAGAAGAATGAAAAGAAGAATGAGAAGAATGAAAAGAAGAATGAAAAGAAGAAGAATGAAAAGAAGAATGAAAAGAAGAAGAAGAAGAATGAAAAGAAGAAGAAGAAGAATGAAAAGAAGAATGAAAAGAAGAAGAAGAAGAATGAAAAGAAGAAGAATGAAAAGAAGAATGAAAAGAAGAAGAATGAAAAGAAGAAGAAGAATGAAAAGAAGAAGAAGAAGAATGAAAAGAAGAAGAAGAAGAATGAAAAGAAGAAGAAGAAGAATGAAAAGAAGAATGAAAAGAAGAAGAAGAAAAATGAAAAGAAGAAGAAGAAGAATGAAAAGAAGAAGAAGAAGAATGAAAAGAAGAAGAAGAAGAAGAATGAAAAGAAGAAGAAGAAGAAGAATGAAAAGAAGAATGAAAAGAAGAAGAAGAAGAATGAAAAGAAGAAGAAGAAGAATGAAAAGAAGAATGAAAAGAAGAAGAAGAAGAATGAAAAGAAGAAGAAGAATGAAAAGAAGAAGAATTCCAGTACAGCAAAAAGTGTATCTGCAGAGAGCTCCGCTATTTCTGACAGTTCTCTGACAGTTCCTTCACATTTACAGCGGTTGAAACATTGTATCTATTTATTTCCGAAGAAAAACATCTGTATCCTAAATGGAAACAAATAGATACAATGTTTCAACCGCTGTAAATGAACTGTCAGAACTGTCAGAAATAGCGGAGCTCTCTGCAGTGACACTTTTGCCGGCTGATCGGGAAAAATTCGATTCGTGCACCCGAAGTTTGCTAAAATTCGGATTCGATGCGAATCAAATTTTTCCTGATATTCGAAATGAATTCCACTTCGCCAGGTTTGATTCGCTCATCTCTAATTAGGATGTACAGAAAATACATTCTTTGGTGATAAAATCCCCAAACAATCTACAGCAGGGGCTTAGTGGTTTTTTGTATGATTCAGGACTGCTTAATTTTAACAAATGTCAGCCAATAAACTGTGTTCTGGGACTCATGGACTCATTTCAACAGCAAATGTATATGCAGAGAGAAGACTGGCTGCAGAGTAGCCCAGGCAGCTCAACTTCATTCTTGGCAAGTATGAATAATAATCAAGGAGGTTGTCCATTGGAGTGTCAACATTTGCCCTTGACCCTACATTCTCCTCCATCATATGATGGAGCCACTGCCAATAGCTGCTGGCAGTGAACAGTCCTTGGTGCTGGATAGAGAAAAATGTTTTGAACACTTTGCTTATGTAGTCACCCCATCATTGTTCCTCCTGTAATGACAGTAGACCCCCGACCACACTGCCTGTTAGACAGTATGCTGCCAGGCTTTGTAAATAAATTTAAAAGCTTCATCTATAGCATAGTCTTCCAAATGTGTCATCTTCAATCATCTTGCTTCCCATTTGAAGGCAGGACGAGCTCTGCAATGTTCTTCTTCTAACTAGGATCAAAGAGGGTTTCCTCATAGTAATGGTCTCTCTCCTTAATTCTAGGGTCCTTTCATAGGCTCTTGAGCATCTACCACATATTACCGGAAGTAGAGAAACCCAGGTCCTCATGGTCATTTAGCTTCTGTCCCCCCCAGCCATGTACAATGTCTAAAGTTTGTAAGATGAAACCCACGCCTGGAAGCCTGCCCCATGTTCTCCTTCCTCCTATACCTGCTGCAGCCTCACACGGATAGTATCTTGATATAACATGCTCTGAGACAGTACCTCCTATTTTTTGTGCTGCTGTGCAAAAGCCATGTCTATAATGCCACACAGTGCCAGCTCTAGCAGGCACAATGCAGGAATTGTGAGTCTGATGCCCACTTTGTCACAGTTCACCATTTTGGTTGCCTCCTCAAACGAAGACAATACAGAACATGTGTCTTGTATGAAGAGCTACTGATATGGGGAGAAGAACCCCAACTCGATTGAGTCTGTCCTCATGACATACTTATATAGGAACGTATTTATGTCACACTGATGCATGTGCAGCCTTTGCAGAATGGTTAAGGTAGACTCACTCTGGGTTTGTATGTCACGTATAATTTTCATGGCACAAGAGGATGTGAGGTTATCCACCTCTGGGCCTGCCTCTGTAGGGTTGACAGAATCTCTGCTCCAGTGTGATTCCATTCCCTAGGCTTACCAGATGAAACACTGCATGCATTGTTTTGCTTGAGCCATTGCATTGCCTCTTGAATGAGTGAGGGGGACTAGTGCTTCAGTGGAAGGCACACCTGAAGAAGGATGAGGAGGAGGATTGAGAAAGATGAGGAGATAGAAGGGACTGCACTCTTTTATCACCAACTGTAAAAATGTGGGTTGCACAACTAGCACCAACAGTGTGCCCTGTCCTGAATCATTCCCAGCTTCAAGCAGCATTACCTAGTGAGCTGTAAACCATATATAATATCCCAGAATATGTGACTGTGGTCAGGTGAACCTTTCTGATGACTGCATAGGCTAGTGATGTAGTAAACTTATTACACACAAATGGGGTGAGTCCACCAGCTGCAAAGGAAAGAGCTGTAAAGCCAGTAATTTTGCCAGGCTGGCATTGAACCACTGGGCATGAGGGTTGCCAGAGACATATTCCTTCTCTTCCAGTAACTGAGGCAGAGAAATTTGTCTTCTGAATGCTACACCTGGAGATGACAGGGTGGGGTTTGCACAATACAAAAAGGTTACAGCCATTGCCTTCCCATGCTCTGCATGGCACCATGCTCACCCTCTTCCCCTCTAGAAAAGCCATAGGGTAAACCTCTGATGCCCTTTCAAAGACTTTCATCTCAGTCACTGGAGGTTGATAATTGGGAATCTTGTATAGTGGGGGTAGAGGTGGAAATATGGGTATGTGGGACCACAGCCCCTGCCCTGCTGATGGCTAGTAATACACAAATAACTGATGGTATTGTTATGATTGATATGCTTTAGGAAGACACTGTAGAATGACTGTGATACAGTCTGTGGTACATGTTGAAAAAGGCTCTCATAGCAGGAGCTGGGCCTGTTAGAAATGCCCATGTCCTGGGCTAATAGGCAAGAGACTGTCAAGAAATAGTTGGGGCACTGTCCTGGGAAACATGTAACAATGCAAACAATGTTTTTATTGTTCTATGCAGCAGGGAGGATGTCATGGACAGTTCCTTTGTTTTTTTTAAAACAAGGGTCTGCAATGTATTTTAGGGTACATTGGGAGGGACCTGTGTGTTGTTTCTTTAAAAAAAAAACAAAAAACATAGAAACAGGCAATAAATGCCATTTGTCAGCAATTTAAACTGTTTAATTTTTTTTGAGTTTTTTAAATATCATTTTAGCTATAACCCTACCTATATCATAAACCGAGCATGCAGCCTAGCTGACCAGGAAAGAAAAGGGGACTTGTCTGCATCACCTCTCCTGAACCATTGCCAGTGCCTTACTGGGGGAACCAGTAAGCACCTTGTTCCCATGTTTATAAAGACAAGGGCCTCTTCTCCACAAACCTTGCCTGGTGGTTGTGTGGTTCTGTAGGCAGAGGTCTCTTTTGGAATCTGGAAGACCACTTTAACAATAAGGAGGTACCCAGATACACCCCATGTGAATGAGTATGGGGTACATAGTTCCCCTACTCATTCACAAAAAAAGGTGTAACTTAGAAATAGAGACACCCAAACATTTAACATGTCCTTTATTTAAAATCAAGAATCCCCAAAAAGTCTCTCATTACATCATATCATATTATAATCCATCAATTATGTTGTCCAGTGATACAGATCCATGTCAATTACTATGCCCAATAGTTGACAACCCAGCAAAAGTAAACAGAAAACCATTACAGAGACACATCCTCCTGTGCTTGTCACCCACCGAACAGAAAGTCCTATAGATATCGGAGAGGTGGGGAAGGGGGTTGGGTTTCCTGGTAATTTTATTGACCATATTGGACATGATCATGCATTGTCAATGACACTGGGATCCCGACCTTTTGCTTACATGGCTAAGAATTCCTGACCATGTAAGTTAATAGGGCTTCTGGCATCATCAGTTATGGAAGCAGTGACCCCTGCACCAACCAGTGTCCTTAACAACCATTGACAGTGGGAAGCTGTCATGTGTAACTTGTGTTTGGAACAAACCATGAGCTCATCTCTGTATTAGCAGCTGCTGTTGTATTCAAACTACTCTGTACCTTGGAGACAGAAAAGTAGGATATGAAGGCTGGGTTAGCCATTGTACAACTTTTCAATTTTGTGCTTGGATTATAGTATGTCCACTGTTAGATTAGAAAGGCCCACATGCCCTGTCTCTAGATTCTGCACCTCAACCATTGCTTTGTCCTGTGGATGCTGCATGGAAACCACTTCTGCCTCTTCCTTTGTGCCCCCAATGAGGTTTATAACATGGGGCTTATGCATTGTTATCTGTACTTTTGCAAACTAAACTACACAACATTAATATGCCATGCTCCACTTAAAAAACAGACTTGGACAACAAACTTTTATGCAAACATCAAAAAACATCATTGGCTATATTACACTTGTTTTCAATCTTAGGCCAAATGTCTGAACAGCCACAACTTGGTCTGAATTTAGGTTCAGAGTGAATTCTCTGCTAATGGATAATAAGGAAGTAAAGAAATAAATGAGGGATCCCAACTAAATTCTTGTGGATGACCAGTGAACCTCACTTTAGGGGACTGCAGGTTTTCAACTTTTCTGGGGCTATGAAGTCAAACCAGTTAGTCAGTTAGTCCTTTAACTGCCGCATCGGCAAACTGATTTGTGCTGCCCTTCTGACCCTAGGCAGCTGATAGGTCTTAATATTGCATTAGCTAGCTGACATCTCATAGCCATGCAGGGAGGCTAAAGAGACAGCTTTCCCACTCTGTGCCAGAAAGCTGGAAATAACATCTAGATAACTAGAGAAAACGGTCATCCTGCTCTTCTAGTCTTTGGTTCTTTGTTCACAGAACCAGAGTGGGTCAGCTGTAAGTACATATTATACTATTCCACCAACTAAAATTCACAGCATGGCTGTGCTTTTGGGTGGGGAGAAGCAGTTTGGAACCTTTTAATTAACATAGGAAAGTGTTACTGAATGCAAGCAACATGATGTGCAAATGGCTGCGTGCTGCCTTGGGCAGTTCTCTCACCCTACCCCATGGCTTATGTTGGTTTTACTAGTATACAAAGTAAATGTGGGTTACTAGTGAAGTGGCTTCCTAAAGCACCTTGTCTTAAAGTAGAATGGATACCCAAGATTAAAACAACCTTCACCCAACATTTACACGTTTCATTTGAATGTTGACTGTTCGGAGAAAGCATTGATCTATAGATTAGACCTCAAAGTGTTAGGTAAAAAGAATTCCAAAAAACTCATATTCTAAAGTGACTGGGTTGGGATAATGCACCCCAGACATGTATGAATGAAAACTGAATTGCTGAGCAGGTAGGGCGTGCATTTCAAATTAGTGTGCCTTTAACTCATGTCACATAATTTACCTTTCTTCAGGTCAACTTCTTGCTTTTTAATTTCCGGTTCTGCAAAAGAAATTTGAAATCAGATACTACATATTACACAGTGCTACAAATTACTAGATATTACTACACTGGCTATTATAATTAGAGATGAGCGAAGTATTCAAAAATTCGATTCGACTGATTCGGCGAATTCGTGGAAAAATTTCGATTCGAGTCGAATATATTCGCTGTGAATTTAACTTAAAAAAGGGTGTTTCTAGGCTTCAGAGAGACTTAATATTAGTGCTGAACACTGTACCTTTAATTTAAATGCCCTTGGAGTCTGCTGGGGAAGAGAAATAATACTGTCAGTCAGTATGACATGCAGATGAGTGCCGTCGATCTTAGAATCACCGCACACTTCACTCATTTGGGCAGTCACGGGGCCAAAACCAGAGTGTGGAGCCACAGTGTGGCGGTGGAGGCAGCAGCAATGGGAGGCCATACAGCACCCTATGACAAAAATGGAAACCACCAGCAGTGTGAGGAGACCTGAAAGTGGCACATGGCAGAGTGTGGCGATAGAGACAGCAGCAATGGGAGGCCGTACAGGGACCCATGACACACTCTGGACCTGGCAGCAGCATGAGGAGGCGGTACAGGGGCCCATGGCAGATTACGGGCCTGGCAGCAGCATGAGGAGTCGGTACGGGGGCCCATGGCAGATTACGGGCCTGGCAGCAGCAATGGGAGGCCGTACAGGGACCCATGACACACTCTGGACCTGGCAGCAGCATGGGGAGGCGGTACAGGGGCCCATGACAGATTACGGGCCTGGCAGCAGCATGAGGAGTCGGTACGGGGGCCCATGACACACTCTGGACCTGGCAGCAGCATGAGGAGGCGGTACAGGGGCGCATGACAGATTACGAGCCTGGCAGCAGCAACTTGGACAGGAGGTCGTTCAGCTTCTGCACCGTCTGGTGCGTGCTCGCAAACTGTTGTCTCTTGGAAACGGATTCCAAGAAAGACTGCTGACGGAATCCGTGAAGAGGAGTAGCAGGAGAAGGAGCATCTGAACGAGCGGAATATGCCAACAAGCGACAACAGGGGCCCATGACAGATTATGGGCCTGGCAGCAGCATGAGGAGTCGGTACGGGGGCCCATGGCAGATTAGGGGCCTGGCAGCAGCTATGGGAGGCCCGTAATCTGCCAGCACCCTATGACAAAAAATGGAACCCACCAGCAGTGTGAGGAGACCTGAAAGTGGCACATGGCAGAGTGTGGCGATGGAGACAGCAGCAATGGGAGGCCGTACAGGGACCCATGAGAGACTCTGGACTTGGCAGCAGCATGAGGAGGCGGTATAGGGGCCCATGGCAGATTAGGGGCCTGGCAGCAGCTATGGGAGGCCCGTAATCTGCCAGCACCCTATGACAAAAAATGGAACACACCAGCAGTGTGAGGAGACCTGAAAGTGGCACATGTTTGGGGCATGATTCATGGCGGATTTAGTCAGTTGTGTCAGGAACTGGTGGTTTGAAATCCAGACTAATCCACGCCTGATTCATTTTCACAAACGTCAGTCTCTCCACACTTTGGGTGGACAGTCGTGTCCTCCGCGGAGTTGCAATACCTCCTGCCGCACTAAACACGTGCTCCGATGCCACGCTACTGGCCGGGCATGACAGCCTTTCAAGGGCAAATTCAGCTAGTTGGGGCCAAAGGTCAAGTTTCGTTGCCCAGTAGTCAAGGGGATTGTCTACCTCGGTTGGCAGGGTGCTGTCCAAGTAGGCCCAAGCCTGTTGTTTGAGGTCCTGCTCCAGGTCCACCTGATGCTGCTGCTGCTGCTGCGGCTGGTTAGTAGTTTCCTCACTGCGCTGGTGAAGAAAGCTACTCATCATCGACTGCAGACTGAGGCAGCCGCTGCTGGTGGAGCTGCCACTGCTCCTACCACCCCACCCCTCCCCTGCTGCCATGGCAGCGGAACGCGAGCGCACAGGGCCCACAGTGTCTGAGGATGGACATTGGCGCAGACAGGCAGAGACCAGCTGACTACATAGGTGGTTTTTATAGTACGTTATTTTGGCCTCCCTCTCAGCAGGTGTGAAAAAGGCCACCATTTTTGAACGGTAGCGAGGGTCCAACAAGGTGGACAGCCAAAAGTCATCCCTCTGTCTGATGGTTATTATTCGGCTGTCGCTACGCAAGCAACCGAGCATGCTATGGGCCATTTGTGCCAAGGAATGCGAGGGACTCCCTGCCTCCATCTCCACAGCATACTGCCACGGTGCGTCTGGGTCCTCTGTCTCCTCCTCCTCCTCCTCTACCAGATGCTCCTGCTCCTCCACTCCTGTCCGCTGAGTGTAAAAACCACCCATTTCACTCAATAATTCCTGAGCACCAATGTCCTCCTCTACCTCCTCCTCTTCTTCCTGTCCTGCCCCCACAGGGGTCATGTGGCGTTGAGATCTGTGCGCCACGTCTACCGCACCCTGACCAGCCATTGTTAACAGCATTTGTTCCAGGACGTGCAACAGAGGAATGACGTCGTTCATCCCATAGTCCTGCCGACTCACGAATAGCGTGGCCTCCTCAAAGGGCCTGAGCAAGCGCAGGTGTCACGCATGAGCTGCCAATGGCTGACATCTAAATTACACAAGGAGTACCTTTATCCGCTTTTAACATCAGGAAATCTGTGATGGCCTTTCGCTGTTCGTAAAGGCGGTCTAACATATGTAGGGTTGAATTCCACCTTGTTGCAACGTCACAGCATGAGGAGTCGGTACGGGGGCCCATGGCAGATTACGTGCCTGGCAGCAGCAATGGGAGGCCCGTAATCTGCCAGCACCCTATGTCAAAAAATTCAACACACCAGCAATGTGAGGAGACCTGAAAGTGGCACATGGCAGAGTGTGGCTATGGAGACAGCAGCAATGGGAGGCCGTACAGGGGCCCATGACACACTCTGGACTTGGCAGCAGCATGAGGAGGCGGTAAAGGGGCACATGGCAGATTAGGGGCCTGGCAGCAGCTATGGGAGGCCCGTAATCTGCCAGCACCCTATGTCAAAAAATTCAACACACCAGCAGTGTGAGGAGACCTGAAAGTGGCACATGGCATGAGAGACTGTGGACCTGGCAGCAGCATGAGGAGGCGGTATAGGGGCCCATGGCAGATTAGGGGCCTGGCAGCAGCTATGGGAGGCCCGTAATCTGCCAGCACCCTATGTCAAAAAATTGAACACACCAGCAGTGTGAGGAGACCTGAAAGTGGCACATGGCAGAGTGTGGCGATGGAGACAGCAGCAATGGGAGGCCGTACAGGGACCCATGAGAGACTCTGGACCTGGCAGCAGCATGAGGAGGCGGTATATAGGGGCCCATGGCAGATTAGGGGCCTGGCAGCAGCTATAGGAGGCCCGTAATCTGCCAGCACCCTATGTCAAAAAATTCTACACACCAGCAGTGTGAGGAGACCTGAAAGTGGCACATGGCAGAGTGTGGCAATGGAGACAGCAGCAATGGGAGGCCGTACAGGGACCCATGAGAGACTCAGGACTTGGCAGCAGCATGAGGAGGCGGTATATAGGGGCCCATGGCAGATTAGGGGCCTGGCAGCAGCTATGGGAGGCCCGTAATCTGCCAGCACCCTATGTCAAAAAATTCTACACACCAGCAGTGTGTGAGGAGACCTGAAAGTGGCACATGGCAGAGTGTGGCGATGGAGACAGCAGCAATGGGAGGCCGTACAGGGACCCATGAGAGACTCTGGACCTGGCAGCAGCATGAGGAGGCGGTATATAGGGGCCTATGGCAGATTAGGGGCCTGGCAGCAGCTATAGGAGGCCCGTAATCTGCCAGCACCCTATGTCAAAAAATTCTACACACCAGCAGTGTGAGGAGACCTGAAAGTGGCACATGGCAGAGTGTGGCGATGGAGACAGCAGCAATGGGAGGCCGTACAGGGACCCATGAGAGACTCTGGACCTGGCAGCAGCATGAGGAGGCGGTATATAGGGGCCTATGGCAGATTAGGGGCCTGGCAGCAGCTATAGGAGGCCCGTAATCTGCCAGCACCCTATGTCAAAAAATTCAACACACCAGCAGTGTGAGGAGACCTGAAAGTGGCACATGGCAGAGTGTGGCGATGGAGACAGCAGCAATGGGAGGCCGTACAGGGACCCATGAGAGACTCTGGACCTGGCAGCAGCATGAGGAGGCGGTATATAGGGGCCTATGGCAGATTAGGGGCCTGGCAGCAGCTATAGGAGGCCCGTAATCTGCCAGCACCCTATGTCAAAAAATTCTACACACCAGCAGTGTGAGGAGACCTGAAAGTGGCACATGGCAGAGTGTGGCGATGGAGACAGCAGCAATGGGAGGCCGTACAGGGACCCATGAGAGACTCTGGACCTGGCAGCAGCATGAGGAGGCGGTATATAGGGGCCTATGGCAGATTAGGGGCCTGGCAGCAGCTATAGGAGGCCCGTAATCTGCCAGCACCCTATGTCAAAAAATTCTACACACCAGCAGTGTGAGGAGACCTGAAAGTGGCACATGGCAGAGTGTGGCGATGGAGACAGCAGCAATGGGAGGCCGTACAGGGACCCATGACAGACTCTGGACCTGGCAGCAGCATGAGGAGGCGGTATATAGGGGCCTATGGCAGATTAGGGGCCTGGCAGCAGCTATAGGAGGCCCGTAATCTGCCAGCACCCTATGTCAAAAAATTCTACACACCAGCAGTGTGAGGAGACCTGAAAGTGGCACATGGCAGAGTGTGGCGATGGAGACAGCAGCAATGGGAGGCCGTACAGGGACCCATGAGAGACTCAGGACCTGGCAGCAGCATGAGGAGGCGGTATATAGGGGCCTATGGCAGATTAGGGGCCTGGCAGCAGCTATAGGAGGCCCGTAATCTGCCAGCACCCTATGTCAAAAAATTCTACACACCAGCAGTGTGAGGAGACCTGAAAGTGGCACATGGCAGAGTGTGGCGATGGAGACAGCAGCAATGGGAGGCCGTACAGGGACCCATGACAGACTCTGGACCTGGCAGCAGCATGAGGAGGCGGTATATAGGGGCCTATGGCAGATTAGGGGCCTGGCAGCAGCTATAGGAGGCCCGTAATCTGCCAGCACCCTATGTCAAAAAATTCTACACACCAGCAGTGTGAGGAGACCTGAAAGTGGCACATGGCAGAGTGTGGCGATGGAGACAGCAGCAATGGGAGGCCGTACAGGGACCCATGAGAGACTCAGGACCTGGCAGCAGCATGAGGAGGCGGTATATAGGGGCCTATGGCAGATTAGGGGCCTGGCAGCAGCTATAGGAGGCCCGTAATCTGCCAGCACCCTATGTCAAAAAATTCTACACACCAGCAGTGTGAGGAGACCTGAAAGTGGCACATGGCAGAGTGTGGCGATGGAGACAGCAGCAATGGGAGGCCATACAGGGACCCATGAGAGACTCTGGACCTGGCAGCAGCATGAGGAGGCGGTATATAGGGGCCTATGGCAGATTAGGGGCCTGGCAGCAGCTATAGGAGGCCCGTAATCTGCCAGCACCCTATGTCAAAAAATTCTACACACCAGCAGTGTGAGGAGACCTGAAAGTGGCACATGGCAGAGTGTGGCGATGGAGACAGCAGCAATGGGAGGCCGTACAGGGACCCATGAGAGACTCTGGACCTGGCAGCAGCATGAGGAGGCGGTATATAGGGGCCTATGGCAGATTAGGGGCCTGGCAGCAGCTATAGGAGGCCCGTAATCTGCCAGCACCCTATGTCAAAAAATTCTACACACCAGCAGTGTGAGGAGACCTGAAAGTGGCACATGGCAGAGTGTGGCGATGGAGACAGCAGCAATGGGAGGCCGTACAGGGACCCATGAGAGACTCTGGACCTGGCAGCAGCATGAGGAGGCGGTATATAGGGGCCTATGGCAGATTAGGGGCCTGGCAGCAGCTATAGGAGGCCCGTAATCTGCCAGCACCCTATGTCAAAAAATTCTACACACCAGCAGTGTGAGGAGACCTGAAAGTGGCACATGGCAGAGTGTGGCGATGGAGACAGCAGCAATGGGAGGCCGTACAGGGACCCATGAGAGACTCAGGACCTGGCAGCAGCATGAGGAGGCGGTATATAGGGGCCTATGGCAGATTAGGGGCCTGGCAGCAGCTATAGGAGGCCCGTAATCTGCCAGCACCCTATGTCAAAAAATTCAACACACCAGCAGTGTGAGGAGACCTGAAAGTGGCACATGGCAGAGTGTGGCGATGGAGACAGCAGCAATGGGAGGCCATACAGGGACCCATGTGAGACTCTGGACCTGGCAGCAGCATGAGGAGGCGGTATATAGGGGCCTATGGCAGATTAGGGGCCTGGCAGCAGCTATAGGAGGCCCGTAATCTGCCAGCACCCTATGTCAAAAAATTCTACACACCAGCAGTGTGAGGAGACCTGAAAGTGGCACATGGCAGAGTGTGGCGATGGAGACAGCAGCAATGGGAGGCCGTACAGGGACCCATGACAGACTCTGGACCTGGCAGCAGCATGAGGAGGCGGTATATAGGGGCCCATGGCAGATTAGGGGCCTGGCAGCATCTATGGGAGGCCCGTAATCTGCCAGCACCCTATGTCAAAAAATTCAACACACCAGCAGTGTGTGAGGAGACCTGAAAGTGGCACATGGCAGAGTGTGGCGATGGAGACAGCAGCAATGGGAGGCCGTACAGGGACCCATGAGAGACTCTTGACCTGGCAGCAGCATGAGGAGGCGGTATATAGGGGCCCATGGCAGATTAGGGGCCTGGCAGCATCTATGGGAGGCCCGTAATCTGCCAGCACCCTATGTCAAAAAATTCAACACACCAGCAGTGTGTGAGGAGACCTGAAAGTGGCACATGGCAGAGTGTGGCGATGGAGACAGCAGCAATGGGAGGCCGTACAGGGACCCATGAGAGACTCTGGACCTGGCAGCAGCATGAGGAGGCGGTATATAGGGGCCCATGGCAGATTAGGGGCCTGGCAGCATCTATGGGAGGCCCGTAATCTGCCAGCACCCTATGTCAAAAAATTCTACACACCAGCAGTGTGAGGAGACCTGAAAGTGGCACATGGCAGAGTGTGGCGATGGAGACAGCAGCAATGGGAGGCCGTACAGGGACCCATGAGAGACTCAGGACCTGGCAGCAGCATGAGGAGGCGGTATATAGGGGCCTATGGCAGATTAGGGGCCTGGCAGCAGCTATAGGAGGCCCGTAATCTGCCAGCACCCTATGTCAAAAAATTCAACACACCAGCAGTGTGAGGAGACCTGAAAGTGGCACATGGCAGAGTGTGGCGATGGAGACAGCAGCAATGGGAGGCCATACAGGGACCCATGAGAGACTCTGGACCTGGCAGCAGCATGAGGAGGCGGTATATAGGGGCCTATGGCAGATTAGGGGCCTGGCAGCAGCTATAGGAGGCCCGTAATCTGCCAGCACCCTATGTCAAAAAATTCTACACACCAGCAGTGTGAGGAGACCTGAAAGTGGCACATGGCAGAGTGTGGCGATGGAGACAGCAGCAATGGGAGGCCGTACAGGGACCCATGAGAGACTCTGGACCTGGCAGCAGCATGAGGAGGCGGTATATAGGGGCCTATGGCAGATTAGGGGCCTGGCAGCAGCTATAGGAGGCCCGTAATCTGCCAGCACCCTATGTCAAAAAATTCTACACACCAGCAGTGTGAGGAGACCTGAAAGTGGCACATGGCAGAGTGTGGCGATGGAGACAGCAGCAATGGGAGGCCGTACAGGGACCCATGAGAGACTCAGGACCTGGCAGCAGCATGAGGAGGCGGTATATAGGGGCCTATGGCAGATTAGGGGCCTGGCAGCAGCTATAGGAGGCCCGTAATCTGCCAGCACCCTATGTCAAAAAATTCAACACACCAGCAGTGTGAGGAGACCTGAAAGTGGCACATGGCAGAGTGTGGCGATGGAGACAGCAGCAATGGGAGGCCATACAGGGACCCATGTGAGACTCTGGACCTGGCAGCAGCATGAGGAGGCGGTATATAGGGGCCTATGGCAGATTAGGGGCCTGGCAGCAGCTATAGGAGGCCCGTAATCTGCCAGCACCCTATGTCAAAAAATTCTACACACCAGCAGTGTGAGGAGACCTGAAAGTGGCACATGGCAGAGTGTGGCGATGGAGACAGCAGCAATGGGAGGCCGTACAGGGACCCATGACAGACTCTGGACCTGGCAGCAGCATGAGGAGGCGGTATATAGGGGCCTATGGCAGATTAGGGGCCTGGCAGCAGCTATAGGAGGCCCGTAATCTGCCAGCACCCTATGTCAAAAAATTCTACACACCAGCAGTGTGAGGAGACCTGAAAGTGGCACATGGCAGAGTGTGGCGATGGAGACAGCAGCAATGGGAGGCCGTACAGGGACCCATGACAGACTCTGGACCTGGCAGCAGCATGAGGAGGCGGTATATAGGGGCCCATGGCAGATTAGGGGCCTGGCAGCAGCTATGGGAGGCCCGTAATCTGCCAGCACCCTATGTCAAAAAATTGAAAACACAAGCAGTGTGAAGAGACCTGAAAGTGGCACATGGCAGAGTGTGGCGATGGAGACAGCAGCAATGGGAGGCCGTACAGGGACCCATGACAGACTCTGGACCTGGCAGCAGCATGAGGAGGCGGTATATAGGGGCCCATGGCAGATTAGGGGCCTGGCAGCATCTATGGGAGGCCCGTAATCTGCCAGCACCCTATGTCAAAAAATTCAACACACCAGCAGTGTGTGAGGAGACCTGAAAGTGGCACATGGCAGAGTGTGGCGATGGAGACAGCAGCAATGGGAGGCCGTACAGGGACCCATGACAGACTCTGGACCTGGCAGCAGCATGAGGAGGCGGTATATAGGGGCCCATGGCAGATTAGGGGCCTGGCAGCATCTATGGGAGGCCCGTAATCTGCCAGCACCCTATGTCAAAAAATTCAACACACCAGCAGTGTGTGAGGAGACCTGAAAGTGGCACATGGCAGAGTGTGGCGATGGAGACAGCAGCAATGGGAGGCCGTACAGGGACCCATGAGAGACTCTGGACCTGGCAGCAGCATGAGGAGGCGGTATATAGGGGCCCATGGCAGATTAGGGGCCTGGCAGCATCTATGGGAGGCCCGTAATCTGCCAGCACCCTATGTCAAAAAATTCAACACACCAGCAGTGTGTGAGGAGACCTGAAAGTGGCACATGGCAGAGTGTGGCGATGGAGACAGCAGCAATGGGAGGCCGTACAGGGACCCATGAGAGACTCTGGACCTGGCAGCAGCATGAGGAGGCGGTATAGGGGCCCATGGCAGATTAGGGGCCTGGCAGCAGCTATAGGAGGCCCGTAATCTGCCAGCACCCTATGTCAAAAAATTGAACACACCAGCAGTGTGAGGAGACCTGAAAGTGGCACATGGCAGAGTGTGGCGATGGAGACAGCAGCAATGGGAGGCCGTACAGGGACCCATGAGAGACTCTGGACCTGGCAGCAGCATGAGGAGGCGGTATAGGGGCCCATGGCAGATTAGGGGCCTGGCAGCAGCTATAGGAGGCCCGTAATCTGCCAGCACCCTATGTCAAAAAATTGAACACACCAGCAGTGTGAGGAGACCTGAAAGTGGCACATGGCAGAGTGTGGCGATGGAGACAGCAGCAATGGGAGGCCGTACAGGGACCCATGAGAGACTCTGGACCTGGCAGCAGCATGAGGAGGCGGTATATAGGGGCCTATGGCAGATTAGGGGCCTGGCAGCAGCTATAGGAGGCCCGTAATCTGCCAGCACCCTATGTCAAAAAATTCTACACACCAGCAGTGTGAGGAGACCTGAAAGTGGCACATGGCAGAGTGTGGCGATGGAGACAGCAGCAATGGGAGGCCGTACAGGGACCCATGAGAGACTCTGGACCTGGCAGCAGCATGAGGAGGCGGTATATAGGGGCCCATGGCAGATTAGGGGCCTGGCAGCATCTATGGGAGGCCCGTAATCTGCCAGCACCCTATGTCAAAAAATTCAACACACCAGCAGTGTGTGAGGAGACCTGAAAGTGGCACATGGCAGAGTGTGGCGATGGAGACAGCAGCAATGGGAGGCCGTACAGGGACCCATGACAGACTCTGGACCTGGCAGCAGCATGAGGAGGCGGTATATAGGGGCCCATGGCAGATTAGGGGCCTGGCAGCAGCTATGGGAGGCCCGTAATCTGCCAGCACCCTATGTCAAAAAATTCAACACACCAGCAGTGTGTGAGGAGACCTGAAAGTGGCACATGGCAGAGTGTGGCGATGGAGACAACCCGCAATGGGAGGCCGTACAGGGACCCATGACAGACTCTGGACCTGGCAGCAGCATGAGGAGGCGGTATTTAGGGGCCCATGGCAGATTAGGGGCCTGGCAGCATCTATGGGAGGCCCGTAATCTGCCAGCACCCTATGTCAAAAAATTCAACACACCAGCAGTGTGTGAGGAGACCTGAAAGTGGCACATGGCAGAGTGTGGCGATGGAGACAGCAGCAATGGGAGGCCGTACAGGGACCCATGACAGACTCTGGACCTGGCAGCAGCATGAGGAGGCGGTATATAGGGGCCCATGGCAGATTAGGGGCCTGGCAGCAGCTATGGGAGGCCCGTAATCTGCCAGCACCCTATGTCAAAAAATTCAACACACCAGCAGTGTGTGAGGAGACCTGAAAGTGGCACATGGCAGAGTGTTGCGATGGAGACAACCCACCGACTGTTTTGCTCGCTGCCAAGCTGCCACCCTCTTCTCCTGATGATGCGGAAGCAATAGCCTGATGACGACGAGGCTGCCAAGTGCGATCAGCCTCATCATCATCATCTCCGCCTCACTACTAACCCCCTCGGCTGCGTGTGGGTCAGGAGACAGACCTGTCTCTAGACCGGCTACCGAGCCACTCTCCTCTCCACTACTTCTTCGCCTGGCTGCTGAAGAGGCGGATGTCTCCCCCCGTTCCTGACCGCCCTCTGTTAGCTCTTCCTCACTGTACTGGATGACACCGGGAGCACTAGCCTCTGGCTGCGAATAGTGCTGCCTCGACCCCTTCCTCTGCTGCCACGTCTGCTCGCTCCTAAAACATTGCCTCCTCTGCCACTCCTCTGCATGTTGTCTGACATACTCTTTAATTAAACGATTCTGTGTCCCTGAGTAACAATTCTGTGTCCCTGAGTAACGTTTCTGTGGCCCTAAGTAACATTTCTGTGGCCCTCAGTAACAATTCTGTCTGTCCCTGAGTAACAATTCTGTGTCTGTCCCTGAGTAACAATTCTGTGTCCCTCAGTAACAATTCTGTGTCCCTCAGTAAAAATTCTGTGTCCCTCAGTAACAATTCTGTGTCTGTGCGAGTAACAATTCTGTGGCCCTAAGTAACAGTTCTGTGGCCCTCAGTAACAATTCTGTGTCTGTGCAAGTAACAATTCTGTGTCTGTGCGAGTAACAATTCTGTGGCCCTAAGTAACAGTTCTGTGGCCCTCAGTAACAATTCTGTGTCTGTGCGAGTAACAATTCTGTGTCTGTGCGAGTAACAATTCTGTGGCCCTAAGTAACAGTTCTGTGGCCCTCAGTAACAATTCTGTGTCTGTGCGAGTAACAATTCTGTGTCTGTGCGAGTAAGAATTCTGTGGCCCTAAGTAACAGTTCTGTGGCCCTCAGTAACAGTTCTGTGTCCCTGAGTAACAATTCTGTGTCTGTGCGAGTAACAATTCTGTGGCCCTAAGTAACAGTTCTGTGGCCCTCAGTAACAATTCTGTGTCCCTGATTAACGTTTCTGTGGCCCCAAGTAACGGTTCTGTGGCCCTCAGTAACAATTATGTGTCCCTGATTAACGTTTATGTGGCCCTAAGTAACGGTTCTGTGGCCCTCAGTAACAATTCTGTGTCCCTGAGTAACAATTCTGTGTCTGTGCGAGTAACAATTCTGTGGCCCTCAGTAACAATTCTGTGTCTGTGCGAGTAACAATTCTGTGTCTGTGCGAGTAACAATTCTGTGGCCCTAAGTAACGGTTCTGTGGCCCTCTGTAACAATTCTGTGTCCCTGTGTAACAATTCTGTGTCTGTGCGAGTAACAATTCTGTGTCCCTCAGTAACAATTCTGTGTCCCTCAGTAAAAATTCTGTGTCTCTCAGTAACAATTCTGTGTCTGTGCGAGTAACAATTCTGTGGCCCTAAGTAACAGTTCTGTGGCCCTCAGTAACAATTCTGTGTCTGTGCGAGTAACAATTCTGTGTCTGTGCGAGTAACAATTCTGTGGCCCTAAGTAACAGTTCTGTGGCCCTCAGTAACAATTCTGTGTCTGTGCGAGTAACAATTCTGTGGCCCTAAGTAACAGTTCTGTGGCCCTCAGTAACAGTTCTGTGGCCCTCAGTAACAATTCTGTCTGTCCCTGAGTAACAATTCTGTGTCTGTCCCTGAGTAACAATTCTGTGTCCCTCAGTAACAATTCTGTGTCCCTCAGTAAAAATTCTGTGTCCCTCAGTAACAATTCTGTGTCTGTGCGAGTAACAATTCTGTGGCCCTAAGTAACAGTTCTGTGGCCCTCAGTAACAATTCTGTGTCTGTGCAAGTAACAATTCTGTGTCTGTGCGAGTAACAATTCTGTGGCCCTAAGTAACAGTTCTGTGGCCCTCAGTAACAATTCTGTGTCTGTGCGAGTAACAATTCTGTGTCTGTGCGAGTAACAATTCTGTGGCCCTAAGTAACAGTTCTGTGGCCCTAAGTAACAGTTCTGTGGCCCTCAGTAACAGTTCTGTGTCCCTGAGTAACAATTCTGTGTCTGTGCGAGTAACAATTCTGTGGCCCTAAGTAACAGTTCTGTGGCCCTCAGTAACAGTTCTGTGTCCCTGAGTAACAATTCTGTGTCTGTGCGAGTAACAATTCTGTGGCCCTAAGTAACAGTTCTGTGGCCCTCAGTAACAATTCTGTGTCCCTGATTAACGTTTCTGTGGCCCCAAGTAACGGTTCTGTGGCCCTCAGTAACAATTATGTGTCCCTGATTAACGTTTATGTGGCCCTAAGTAACGGTTCTGTGGCCCTCAGTAACAATTCTGTGTCCCTGAGTAACAATTCTGTGTCTGTGCGAGTAACAATTCTGTGGCCCTAAGTAACAGTTCTGTGGCCCTCAGTAACAATTCTGTGTCTGTGCGAGTAACAATTCTGTGTCTGTGCGAGTAACAATTCTGTGGCCCTAAGTAACAGTTCTGTGGCCCTCAGTAACAATTCTGTGTCCCTGAGTAACAATTCTGTGTCTGTGCGAGTAACAATTCTGTGGCCCTAAGTAACAGTTCTGTGTCCCTGTGTAACAATTCTGTGTCTGTGCGAGTAACAATTCTGTGGCCCTAAGTAACAGTTCTGTGGCCCTCAGTAACAATTCTGTGTCCCTGAGTAACAATTCTGTGTCTGTGCGAGTAACAATTCTGTGGCCCTAAGTAACAGTTCTGTGGCCCTCAGTAACAATTCTGTGTCCCTGAGTAACAATTCTGTGTCTGTGCGAGTAACAATTCTGTGGCCCTAAGTAACAGTTCTGTGTCCCTGTGTAACAATTCTGTGTCTGTGCGAGTAACAATTCTGTGGCCCTAAGTAACAGTTCTGTGTCCCTCTGTAACAATTCTGTGTCTGTGCGAGTAACAATTCTGTGTCTGTGCGAGTAACAATTCTGTGGCCCTAAGTAACAGTTCTGTGTCCCTGTGTAACAATTCTGTGTCTGTGCGAGTAACAATTCTGTGGCCTTAAGTAACAGTTCTGTGGCCCTGAGTAACAATTCTGTGTCTGTGCGAGTAACAATTCTGTGTCTGTGCGAGTAACAATTCTGTGGCCCTAAGTAACAGTTCTGTGGCCCTCAGTAACAATTCTGTGTCTGTCCCTGAGTAACAATTCTGTGGCCCTAACTAAAGTTTCTGTGGCCCTAAGTAACAATTCTCTGGCACTCAGTAACAATTTTGTCTGTCCCTGAGTAACAATTCTGTGGCCCTAATAACGTTTCTGTGGCCCTAAGTAACAATTCTCTGGCACTCAGTAACAATTCTGTCTGTCCCTGAGTAACAATTCTGTGGCCCTAATAACGTTTCTGTGGCCCTAAGTAACAATTCTCTGGCACTCAGTAACAATTCTGTCTGTCCCTGAGTAACAATTCTGTGGCCCTAATAACGTTTCTGTGGCCCTAAGTAACAATTCTCTGGCACTCAGTAACAATTCTGTCTGTCCCTGAGTATGAATTCTGTGGCCCTAACTAGCGTTTCTTTGTCCCTAAGTAACGATTCTGTGGCCCTAATTAACAATTCTGTGTCCCTGAGTAATAGTTCTCTGTCCCTAAGTATCGTTTCTCTGTCCCCAAGTATCGTTTCTGTGGCCCTAACTCTGTCCCTGTCCCTAATACAGAGCGGTCTGCCTCTGTTCAATGACTGCAGGCAAATGAAGAATTCCAAAATGGCCGCTATTTATAGCTCGACCATTACACAGTGCTAGCTGGCTGGCTGCTGATTGGCTGATGCGATCACATGTCGTTGAGGAATGCATTATGGGTCAGCGCGCCTTGTCTGCGCGCCTTCCCAGACATCCCCGCTCCGTCGCCGCACATGTCAGCCGCCATTTTCGGAAAAATTTCGATTCGCGCGTCCGAATTAGGCTATTTTTCGGATTCGGTGCGAATCGAAATTTTTCCGATATTCGACTCGAATTCCACTTCGGCTACTTCGATTCGCTCATCTCTAATTATAATAGTTCACACTACAGTTTTTTTTTAGAAGAAGTCAAATACCAATTAAATATACATGATCAAATAGAGTATGGTGTAAGATCACTGGATTTGGGGAATTAGGAATTACATCTGGGTCTTGAGAAAACCCCTCTATAAAGAGTTTTAAAGTGAACCTGTGCCCAGATCATGCACACTAAAGTATTTACATACTCTTAACAAGCAGTAACAAGCTCCAATTTATCTCTGTATCTATACACATTTTGAAGAGATTCATTTTGAAAGTTTAAAACACAGGCTTTTTCTCTGAAAGCACAAAGTGACGGTCTACCAGACCTCTAATGCAAACAATTAGCAAGTTGCACTTGTACTGAAAGGTAATTTTCCCCAGAGCTTAATGCATGTGGGAAAATTTCACTTTACAATGAATACCCAATCACGTGCAAGAAAATTTTGGGTTTTTTTAAATTGATTTCCCTTGCACATGATTAGATGATGGAAATCAGCAGAGCTTCACCGTCATTCACGTTCTGGGGCATATTCCCTTTGAAAGTGCAACTTCCCTTGAAAAGTGAACAGTCTATTTGTCTTTAGCAAATCAACACCTTTGTTTGATCTTTAAGGATCTTTAAAAAAGAATTAAAAGCAGCTAGAGAGGTCAGAGATGGCTTGTCTTAAAACACTCTTATTGCATGTTAGGATTATGTAATTCGTCTAATATCTAGGTGTCCTAGCTTTAAGGTACTTAAAAGCATGACATGAGTCTTTTGGCTATATTGGCTGGCAGTCTTATATCTTTTAATCCAAAACATTTGTCCCTTATCTATTAGTCAAAAACACCCCTCCTGAGTTTTCCAATAGGTGACTTAATTGCTTAAATCAGTTTGTCCCAAACTCTTAGCAAATTCTCTGACCTATATAAAGTGTATGGATCCAATAAAACTTTTTATCCACCACAACGTCTCTGTGTCTTCTTCAGTTATTTCATCCTCATAAATGTCCCCCAAAAAAGGAAGCTTTTATATAGTATAATATCTGAAAAACAGACTTTAAAGCATATAGCATCCACACAAAATAATCTTCCTCCAAATACTGTACTCATATTAATATTTCTTTATTATTTATTTGCTCAGTGTGTACATATTGCACTAATGGCGTTAAAGGAACCTTTGGAGGAAGATAATTTTAAGTGGATGATACTGTATATGCTTTAAAGTCTATTTTTCAGGTAAGAATATACTGTAGATAGAAGGGTAGAAAAGAAGGTACAGATCCACATGTGATGGTTTGAGAAACGTGGATGTATGCACATGTGATCACAATATTGGAGAATTAATTTGATTATCAGAAGGTATTGTAAGCTTCTTTTTTTTGGGGGACGTTTATGAGGATGAATGAAGGAGTGAAGGAGAATAACTGAAGAAGACACAGAGATGTGGTGGTGGATGAAAAGTTTTATTGAACCCGTACACTTTATATGGTTCAGATAATCTGGTAAGAGTGTGAGACATTGGAACTGATTTAAGCAAATAAGTCACCTGTCGGAAGACTCAGGAGGAGTGTTTTTGACTTATAAATACGCACTGGATGTTTTGGCTTAAAGGTTGTTGACAAGCGGCCGGGGGTGTTACTGATTTATTTGGCTGCTGTGGAAGAAACCTAAGGGACACTTGTGCACTTATTTACATTTGTATAATCTTATATCTTTGCAAAGCACCCAATCCCACTGACCAGCACCTACTGTATATATCAGCTGGACAAGTTAGAAAATGTGACCCAATTGCTATTGCTACCACTTTCAAAGCTGTTGCTAGCCTACTGCTCCCCACCCTTCAGCCTTCTCTTCTCTATTTACATAGAGCTGTAAAATCAGCTTATAGGTTTATGGCATACTCACTCTGCAGTGCTCTGAAGAAAGCCTAATCCTGGTACAAACTATAGATTTTATTTTGTGCAACCCAGCAGGCTGAACAAAAAAAAAAAATTGACAGATTGTTGTATTAATACATGTGATATTAGTACAGAGATCTCTCCTGCTTTGCTTTTGTGTTCTGACAGGGGATTGCAGCCTTCCCCCATCAGGAGGCACTGATTAGTGGTTGCTTCAGATCAGATGCTGCTATTCCAGCATGCCTATTCAACAGAAACCAATCTTAAGACCAGCTTCTGTCGGAAAGGGAGCTGTACACACAGGCTGAAAGTTGGCCAGTTTCTTATAGTAGTAGGATGGTATGATTTTGTATAGGGTAACATTCTTTATAGTGTCAAATAAAATTCAATGCATACCTTTCTTTGGTTCTGTTGGCTTTACATGCTTTTTTATTGGGGTCTCTAAAATAAAGCAAAATTGTAAATAGAAGAATATAATTGGGGAAACAATGTATGTTCATAAAAAAAAAAATCTCCATGAGTACCATTTATAGAGCGATATTATAATCACTATGATACTGTGCTACTGTATCTGAAATTAATAGTAACTATCAAATTCAACATACCAGTGTATATTGAGCAAAACATATGTTAAATACTTTTCACCTTTTTACCACTTTTTACCTACTAAGAGCTTTCACTAAAATGCATGTCACAAAACTCTTAGACATTTACCTTTTTTTGGTTCTTTTTCCAGTGGCTTTTCTAAAATAGAAAACAGATTGGAATAATGTTATTTTTAAGGTTTACATAACCTTGTTGCACATAACACCAAATGAATGCAAAGCATTTTTGGTGTACATTGTACAATACCTGTTTCTATACCTTTCTTTGGTTCAGCTGGCAGCTTTTCATGAGTTTTCACTGGTTTCGCTACAAAGAAATTCAACCACATATTGATGTATTTTATATAAATGACCACTACAATATAATATACAGTATACCGTATAGTATTCATGTGCTTCAAACTTGCAGAAAAATGGACCTAAACTGTGGCATCTTCATTTGCTCATAATAAAAAAAAAGAACCACTGTGATGGGGCTGATTTATTAACATAGAGGAAGGAAAACTAGAACAAAATTGGAGTTGTTCCAAAACGTAACAAATCAGAAATCGTGTATTATATTTCCGTGGTGTTAAAGGTGAAGCCTGATTGCTTGCTATTGACACCAATTTAAATTTTGTTCTTAGAGTCATACTGGTCATAAAAACACAAAATCCCCCCAGATTATGAAGTGATCAAAGGGCCTTTTTTTATTTCAGACTTTAATAAATGTATGTGCATTTACCTTTCTTTGGCTCTGTTGGTTCCTTTTCTGCCCTTTTCTCTTTTGGTTCTAAAACATAGAATGGGAATACTGTTTTGTACAATATTTTAAAGCCTTTTTTTATTGAAAAATAGATCATATATATTTTTATAGAGCTTAAATGAACATAAAAGCCTTTGGTCTAACATGTTGGTAGTCTAGTCCTTTTTGTTCTTCCCACTTGGAGCTGTAATAAAAATGTGGTCAGCACCAAGTATGAAATGTTTATATATTTGCCTTACTTTGGTTCTTTGGATTTCTTCCATTGATTTAACTTTACTTTGTCTTAATCAGAAAACATTAATATAATGTTAACTTACATTTTTTACTATAGCTACATTTCAAATTTTATAATAATAAGATTTGGGGGTGTTTTTATAAATGTTTCACATAAGATTACAAGATTCACACAATTTTCACCCAAGATTCCCTTTTTTAACCACCTCCTGCCTGCCATATAGTAATATGACAGACGCAAGATGGTTCTCTCATTCTGAGAGGACGTCATATGATGTCCTCCCATTCTAACCACGCATGCGCGGCTCCCGGAGCGCGCAGCGCGGCTATCGGCGGTGCACTGTGTAACTCAGACACAGCGGATCACCGAACCATGGAAAGAGCCAAAGATGTCGGCTCGGTCATGTGATCAGCTGTGTCCAAACACAGCTGATCCCATGTAAACAGGGAAATGCCGGTTATCGGCATTTCTCTCCTCTCGAGCTGTCACGCTGACAGCTCGAGACGAGAGGAGAGCCGGTAATCGACATTCCACGGAGGGGACATGTACACTGATCATCAGTGTGCCCTGATGATCAGTGTAGCCCCAGCAGTGCCACCTGTCAGTGTCCATCAGTGCTAGCTGTCAGTGCTCATCAGTGCCACGTGCCAGTGCCCATCAATGCCACATCAATGCCTCATATCAGTGCCTACTAGTGCACATCAATGTTACATATCAGTGCCCATCTGAGCTTCCTTTCAGTGTCACCCATCAGTGCCAGTCAGTTTCACCTATCAATGCCAATCAGTGCCACCTATCAGTGCTGCCTATCAGTGCCAGTCAGTGCAGCCTAACAGTGCCAGTCAGTGCAGCCCATCAGTGCCAGTCAGTGCCGCCTATCAGTGCACAACAGTGCCACCTATCAGTGCCCGCCAGTGCCGCCTATCAGTGCCCGCCAGTGCCGCCTATCTGTGCCCCTCAGTGCTGCCTATCAGTGCCAGTCAGTGCAGCCTAACAGTGCCAGTCAGTGCAGCCCATCAGTGCCAGTCAGTGCTGCCTATCAGTGCCAGTCAGTGCCACCTATCAGTGCGATATATCAGTGCTGCCTTTCAGTGCACATCAGTGATGCCTATCAATGCCATAAGTGCAACCTACCAGTGTCTCCTCATCAGTGCCACCTATCAGTGTCCATCAGTGCAGCCTATCAGTGCCCATCACAGCAGCCTCATTAGCACACATCAGTGAAGGAGAAAAATCACTTATTTACAAACTTTTATAACAAAAACTAAGAAAAAACGTTTTTGTTTTTCAAAATTTTCAGTGGTTTTTGGTTTGTTTAAGAAAAAATAAAAAACCCAGAGGTGATTAAATACCACCAAAATAAAGCTCCATCTGTCACAAAAAAATGATAAAAATTTCATATTGGTACAGTGTTGCATAACGGCACAATTGTCATTCAAAGTGCAACAGCACTGGAAGCTGGAAATTGGCCTGGGCAGGAAGGGGGTATAAGTGCCCTGTAGGCTTGTGGTTAAAATGTGATTAATTTTAGAGATGTATGATTGATGGCTGAATGTTGTGTGAATCTTGAGTGAAAATATTTATAATTAGACAACTTATTGTTTTAAAGCAACATTAAAAAATTAGGGGGGGGGGGCAACATTTAAAGCAGCTGTGTATAGTTACCCTTCTTTGGTTCAGTTGGTACTTTTTCATGCTTCTTTGGGGGTTCTTCTAAGGGTAAAGAAAGAACATTGACATTATAAAATGGACTTAAATAAAGTAAAATGATTTTGTAATAGAAACAATAACTACAGTTGCAAGAAAAAGTATGTGAACCCCTTGGGATTACGTGGAGTTTTGCATGAATTGGGCATAAAATGTGCTCTGAACGTCATCTAAGTCACAACAATAGAAGAACACAGTCTGCTGAACATAATACTACATCAAACATTAGATGTTGCCATGGTTTAATTGCACATAACATGTAAACATTCACAGTGCAGGGAGGAAAAAGTATGTGAGGCCCCAGCTTAATGACTTCTCCCAGAGCTAATTGGAGCCAGGAGTGAGCCAACCTTGACTCCAATCAGTGTGATGATATTGGATGTGTTGCTGACAGCTGTCCTGCCATTAAAAAACACACACCTGTTTTGGGTTTACTGGTTTCAAGAAGCACTGTCTGATGTGAACCATGCCTCGCAGAAAAGAGCTCTCAGAAGACCTACGATCAAGAATTGTTGACTTGCATGAAGCTGGAAAGGGTTACAAAAGTATCTCCAAAAGCCTTGATGTTCATGTGTCCACGGTAAGACAGACTGTCTACAAATGGAGAAAGTTTAGCACTGTTGCTACTCTCCCTAGGCGTGGTCATCCTGTAAAAATGACTGCAAGAGCACAGCGCAGAATGCTGCATGAGGTAAAGAAGAATCCCAGAGTGTCAGCTAAAGACCTACAGAAATCTCTGGCACATGCTAACATTTTTGTTGACACATCTACAATAAGGAAAACATTAAACAAGAATGGAGTACATGGGAGGACACCACGGAGGAAGCCATTGCTGTCCAAAAAGAATATTGCAGCACGTTTGAAGTTTGCAAAAGAGCACCTGGATGTTCCACAGCACTACTGGCAAAATATACTGTGGGCAGATGAAACCAAGATTGAGTTGTTTGGGAAGAACACACAACACTATGTGTGGAGAAAAAAAGGCACAGCACACCAACATCAAAACCTCATCCCCACTGTGAAACATGGCGGAGTGAGCATCATGGTTTGGGAATGCTTTGCTGCCTCAGGGCCTGGACGGATTGTTGTCATTGATGGGAAAATGAATTCCAGGGTTTATCAAGACATTTTGCAGGAAAACGTACGACCATCTGTCCGCCAACTGAAGCTCCGCAGAGGCTGGGTGATGCAACAGGACAATGACACAAAGCATACAAGTCATTCAACAAAACAATGGCTGCAACAGCACAGAATACGCCTTCTGGAGTGGCCCAGTCAGAGTCCTGACCTCAACCCCATTGAAATGCTGTGGCATGACCTTAAGAGTTCCATTCACACCAGACATCCCAAGCATATTGCTACACTGAAACAGTTTTGTGAAGAGCAGTGCTCCAAAATGACTCCAGATCGTTGTGCAGGTCTGATCTGCAACTACAGGAAACGTTTGGTTGAGGTTATTGCTGCCAAAGAAGGGTCAACCAGTTATTAAGTCCAAAGGTTCACATACTTTTTCCTCCCTGCACTGTGAATGTGTACATGTTATGTGCAATTAAACCATGGCAACATCTAATGTTTGTGTAGTATTATGTTCAGCAGACTGTGTTCTTCTATTGTTGTGACTTAGATGACGTTCAGAGCACATTTTATGCCCAATTCATGCAAAACTCCACGTAATCCCAAGGGGTTCACATACTTTTTCTTGCAACTGTATGTTAACATACACAACAGTACATGGCACAAATTTATTATTAACTCTTGTGTAAAAGGATGGAAATTGGCACGTGTCTTTATAAGTCTTCTGAGAAAGTTTAATTTAGCCATTATTTGTAATGCTGTCACCTTAGGATTTTTCAAGTCAATAATAGTTCCTGGAAACTGTGCAGTATAAGTGTACAGTTATACTGCACATATGCTGGATATATTTTAAATGCATTATTTAGGTACTCTGTTGACCTGAATATCTGAAACAAGATCTGACTGTGTGGTTTTATTTTTATATATATATATATATATATATATATACATACATACACACACAGTATATGTAACAGTATACATACATTCCTTTCAATTTCACCTTTACAGACCAAATTGTCAAAAAAAGTGATGATTACAGGACTTGTGCAAACCATCTAACATTACATCCTTACGCACAGTGGACTTTTTTTACAGCTGCTGTTTTTGGCTTTTGCCATTTTTTTCTACAGCCAGTAATCTCCCCAGCATGTTATCCTATGTATCCATGCACACATAGGCTGTAGTCAGTGTTTTTTGGCAGGAGTATTATTGGGTTGCAAAAAAACCCAGAACTAGTGAGTTTCTAGAGGATTTTTTTAGCTGTAAAACACTCTAATGCTGAAAAATGCATTAAAACATGGCAAACCACCATTTTTGGACATTTGTTTGAGTTACAAAAATGCTACAAAATGCAAAAACGTGACAAAATACAGCTAAACGCTAATGCAAAAATGCTGAAAAACTCACCTTTTTAACATGACTTTACACAGCTAACATTACCAGAGTTATTAAAACACCCAGTGTGCATGGAGTCTACAAGTTAGGCTTAGACTGCTCAGGTTTTTATCATATGCTCTAAATCTTCTCAAAACAAAAACACAGCTCTTGCCTGCAAGGTAGAGTTACAATAATGTCAATTTTCTCTACTAATCTAGTTACATGGAGAGTGGCAAACATAGATGTGAATGTTATTTACAAATTCAAATACATTTTTTGTTTAGGTGTGTTTTATATTAACTATTAACTACCTGCCGACCGCAGATAGCCGAATGACGGCTGCACTGCGGCCGGCCAGTTCTGAGTGGACGTCATATGACGGCCTCCCAGAACGCGCTCTCCTGCACGCCCAGGGGGGCGCGCACCCGGCGATCTCCGTGATCGCTGTGTCCTACGGACACAGCTGATCACATGATGTGGTAAAAGGCCAATCACAGCGGCCTTTTACCACGTGATCAGCGGTGTCCAATGACACGCTGATCAGAGGGAAATGCAAGTGCCGGTTCTCGGCTGCACTTTCCTCACGCTGTCAGATCGTGAGGAAAGTACTGCCGAGAACCGGCAGTTGTCAGTGCCCTGATGATCGGTGCCCAGCAGTGCCACCCGCAAGTTCCGCCCACCTGTGCCTAGCAGTGCGCCCACTAGCTCCTCCAACCGGTGCCCAGCAGATCACCCACCTGTGTCCAGCAGTGCACCCACCTATGCCCAGCAGTGCACCCACCTGTGCCACTCTGCAGTGTCACACACCTGTGCCCAGAAGTGCCACCCACCTGTGCCCAGCAGTGCCACCCACCTGTGCCCACCCACCTGTGCCCACCAGTGCCACCCACCTGTGCCACCCACCTGTGCCCACCCACCAGTGCTGCCCACCAGTGCCACCCACCAGTGCAGCCCAGCAGTGCTGCCAGTCAGTGCCACCAGTCAGTGCCCAGGGGTTGTGCCAGTCAGTGCCGCCAGTCAGTGCCCAGCAGTGATGCCAGTCAGTGCCGTCTATCAGTACCCATCATCAGTGTCACCTATCAGTGCCGCCTATCAGTGCTGCATATTAGTGCCGCCTATCCGTGACACCTCATTAGTACTGCCTATCAGTGCCCTTTAGTGCTGCCTATCAGTGCCCATCAGTGCCGCCTATCAGTGCCCATCAGTGCTGCCTCATCAACGCACATCAGTGAAGGAGAAAAAGTACCTGTTTGAAAAATTTTATAATAGAAACAAAGAAACTTTTTTTTTTTTTCAAATTTTTTGCATTTTTTTTATTTAATGCACAAAAAGTAAAGCGCCCAGTGGCGATTAAATACCACCAAAAGAAAGCTCTATTTGTGAGAAAAAAATGATCAAAATTTCATATGGGTACAATGTTGCATGACCGCGCAATTGTCAATCAAAGTGCGGCAGCGCTGAAAGCTGAAAATTGGCCTGGTAAATAAGGGGGTATAAGTGCCCGGTAGGCAAGTGGTTAATGTATATAATGAGCTTGGTATAAAGTAATATAGATGAAACAGTTATGGCTACTGTTTTATTACTATATCTGAAAACAGGTTACCTTTCTTTGGTTCTTCTTTCTCTTTAGGCTTTGCTACTGATACTTCTGCAAAATACATTACAAATACTGTAAGTCAGAGGTAAGATACATGTAATATTTTTTGAAATCTCAGTACATACATGTATTATGTCAAGGTACGTTTAATCACACTGAATTTTTATAGACTTTTATAGCACTTTGAATTTATATGAATAAAGCAGTGTGGAGCGATATATATTGGTGGTCTTCTTCATAGTCCCTTTCCTAGCCACAGACCAAGCACCATCACAATCAATTTTACAATACGTCTGAAAACACAATAACTTGCTAATGCTTATATGAGATATTAAGAGTTGGGTTTACATTTTTTTCATGGGGTGTACCTACTTTTACACATGCCTGTATACTTTACTATGCTGTATATCTGAAATAATAACATTGTTAATATTTCTGGAATATGAACAAATAACATACCTTTCTTCAGAATAGTTGGTTCTTTTTCTTTTTTCTTCTCTATTACCACCTCTAAAATTGAAATCATAATCATATTAGTGCTACTGTACATTCCATAGTGAAACATTATCATAATACATGTCTAATTGATAGAAAAAGCACTGCACTGTTCTGTGATTTTACATGGTCATGTATTTTCAGATTAGCTAGTGCTGTATATGAAAGAAACATGTATATATTGCTTTGTGCTTAGTTTTATTTTCTGTGAAAAACAAAATATGTTTTGGACTTGCTGAATATCTCAGCCTATGTAAAAGCTAAATATCTGCTACTAATTAAAACATGTTTGGAATAGTTGCTTTTCTTACCCAGAAAATAATAATATTAGGCCTTCTTATAATAATTTTGTATGATTCTGAGGCTGTGTGATTTTTACATGATGCTCTATAGTTTCCACCCAGTCTAATCTCTTTATAGCTATATAGTTAGTCTGGTTGAAAAAAGACACAAGTCCATCTAGTTCAACCAGTTAAAAGGAATATACAATGCTCAGCATACTGTATACTTTAAACATTTGCTTACTAATTTGTATTCTGTACTGTATATCTTTCTGTAATCATCTATTGCTAGCCACACTTTTGTTGAATTCAACTTTTTTGCTTGTTCAGCTACCAGCTTTACATGTTTTAATGAAATGTCTTTAAAAATGTGTAGATAAGTCGACAACATAGTTTACACATTTTTAAACATGTTTGTATTACATTCTGACAAGAGCAACCTTTACACAATGCACTTTTTTCTCCACTTGGTCTAATCTCTGTATATTGTTCCACAAATACTTTATTCATTTGCTTAGCAAGTTGTTTTCTGCACTGTATATCTCTCTGTATCTGTTTCTTTATAGCCATACTTTCGTTGCGTTTACCTTTTTTTGGTTCAGCTACCGGCTTTTCATGTTTTTTCACTGGAATTTCTGAAAACAAAATATTGTAGATAACATAGTTTACACATTTTTAATAGTGATTTTATTACATTAATTCAGTGTAGATAATAAAATTAAGCATTAAAACGAGGGATTCAAATACAAAGCTACATTGTACCACCGCTGATAACATTCAATATAACAAACATGTATGTATTGTTAATTATGATTAATGTTCTTTTAAATATGCAATTTTAGAAAAGATAAGACAATGTTTTTTATATTCTTAAAACATAAAAACTCCAGGGATATCAAATGTTATGGTGAGAGTGCTGCTTTTTGTTGTTCTTTGCATATATATTTGGAAATAGGCCATTTGGAGTTCTTTGTATTAATTTTAATTCATTCTAATTTATTAAGTATAGGTTAACACCTGTGCATTTTCCGTTGTGTTTTGCATAAACACACAGCAGTCCATTTAACCTGATTTCCTATGGGACAGGTTCACATCTCTGCATTTTCACCTGCTGCATTTTTTAGAAAGGGTCAGGGACTTTTTTAAATGCAAAATGTTTTATTTTTGGTTCTATAGACTTTAATGGATATGCTGCAGAAAAGTATGTAGTGCATTTTTGATGCATTTTTATGTGTTTTTGATGCTTTTTTGCGGTTCAATCTGCTCAGCAACAAAGCATCAAAAACACGTAAATAAATGTGCAAAAATGCAAAACGCACCACAAAAAACACAGAAATGGATCAAATGCAAACTCCATAGCGTAAAGCAATAGAAAACATACTCTTTAAAGCAAAAGACAAACATGTACCCCAGGTGGTGTAATGTCACTATGGTAACAGTGTACTGCTAGGGTGATGGTATGTAAAATATATATATATAGTAGAAATAATAATATTAAAATAACGTAAAATAAAAATGTAAATATATATATATATATATATATATATATATATATATATATATATATATATAAACTGATTTGGGTTATTTGTTTACCAAAAAGTTAGCAGAATACATTTTGGCCAAGATCTATGAAAAAAGATTATTTGCAAAATAATCTTCATTTATATAGCAAAAAAAAAAAAAATTTCAGTGGTGAATACATACTACCAAAAGAAAGTTCTATCTCTCTCAAGAAAAATGCTAAAAATGTAATTTGGGTACAGTGTTGCATGACCGGGCAATTGTCATTCAAAGTGTGACAGCGCTGAAAGCTACAAATTGGCCTGGAATAGAAGGGGGCAGGGGCGGACTGACCATTTGGAAACTGAGGCACTACCTGAGGGCTCGGGGTCAGTAGGGGGCCCCATGAGATGCTCCTGGTACCTTTCATTGGCTTTTTCATAGGCTTTTTTGGGTGTGGGCGAGGACACAGGGGCCCCATGATCCCCTATTGCTCAAGGGCCCCATGAGTTGTCAGTCCGCCTCTGGAAGGGGGTGAAAGTGTGCGGACTTGAAGTGGTTAAAGTGTAGTTACTTTTCTTAGGCTTTGTTACTTCTTTTACATGTTTTATCAATGCTGCTTCTAGAACAGTAAATTGTAGACCAGGTAATTACTAACTGTTATAGTAACCAAATGTGTTTTGACTGTCAGTTATTCCCTACATATTGCAACTAAAGCAGGACCATAAATAAGCTTCTCATCCATTTACTATATAAAAATTGAAAAAGCTAGTGATTATTTATTTATAATGTTATGTATTAACTAAAAAGATATTTAAGCTGAAGATAATAATGACATATTAAATATTTAAGACACTTTTCAGGCAAACAGCTAACTACACAGATTAAATACTTTTCTGTACATACAGTTTTAAGAATACCACAGTTGTACCAAACAGAACAGTCCTACTGCAGTTAAGTAACAATTATAGGATTTGTCCCTTTCCTATCCTGTGAATGGACAGTAAAAGGGAAAGTAGCAGGCTGATGAGCCCATCTCTTTGTCTCTCTCCTTCTACCAACATGCTCCGTTTTAGTTCATAATCATGCAGCTCAACAAGTTGGCTCCTTGTGCTGCTTCTTCCTTTTCCAGTCTGAGCTCTGATGTACACAGAATTGCAAGACGATGATATCAAATTCAGGTACTTATCTGCCTGGAGTTTGGCTTTAACTACTTGAGGATTTTGAATGGAAGAGATACCTCCTAAAAAAACTTTAACAAAATCTGTTATGTCCAGCTCCTCTTCCCTGCCTCTTCTCCCTCTGCTACCTGGGCTAGCAATAAGTGGGTACCCCTAGTCCCACTCTACAGATCCTGGGCACCATCAGTTTAATGGTGTTGTCCCAGGCAGCTGACCAGCAGAAGGTAGGGGATGTGGACAGGAGGGGCTGCTGGAACAGCATTTGCTGGAACTGATCCCCTGTAGTTCCCCTATGCAGTGGCTGAAAGCCAGCTTCTCCTCCTCTCCCTCCCATGGGCTTTCAGCTGCTGCAAGGGTGGGGGGATACAGGGGATTGGTTGCAGCCTCTTCTACCACTTCTTTCCAAGTTCTTCTTCCTTCTGCTGTCCCCTCCTCTGTGACGCTGCCGGCTTTCCCTCCTCTCCTTTCCTCTGGCTGCTATGGGGGAGAAAGCGGGAATGGGTTGGTACATATAGTATGTCATTTACTGTCCCCTTCCTTTTCTGAAAGAACAGTATGAGTGATCGGTACTAACCACTCACTGTTTTCATTCATAACTGAAGCATAGTAAACAGTGTTTACTTAAGGGCTCATTCACATGGGGTTTCTGGCCCATACAGTGTAAATGAGTGGTTTGTTTGCGAGATTGGAGCCATCTGTTGCTCCATGGGGACTCAGCAGTTGTACAAACACAGGCATCAACAGCGAGGCTCTTACTTTACTTTCCATTCATCATACATCAGCATCAGAGGTTGGTCATCAGCTCTGAGGAAAGGGATTCGTCCCTGAAACGCATCAGCCATTTGACCGCACTGACAGTGAGAACACCTTGCCCGCCGTTGTGGCCATTGTCATTTTTCTATGCTTTTTAGATACATGCTTCGTCTGTGAGTATGTTTTTATGATTTAATTCCTACAATAAACCTTGGATAATGCACTAGGTGTGTGCGCGCCACCTGTTTTCTCTCTATCCTCTGTTGTACAAACACAGCCACAGGTCCTAATTATGACAGCTGTGCAGGGTTGGGTAAGTGGCCCCAAATGCACAATGTCTGTGTTTGGGGCCCTACACTTGCACCCACACATCTGATAACTTAGGACCTGCAGCTGTCTTTGTACAACTGTAGTGTTCCGATTGCATAACATAAGCTGCCTGCAGACAGCTCCAGCCACATTTAAAAAAAAAAGCTGATTCCCACTGTACAGGCCACAACAGTCATGTGAATGACCCCCAATACCTCATTCACACACAAAGCTTTAACAACTCTGTACAGTTTTATCTTCTAGATTTAGCTAAACTTTTGTAAGTTTGTGTTTATGTCCACTAATAATATATTTTTAGTGAAAATATTGTTTTGATATTTTCGAAGGGGGAAGGCCGTGCATATAATTGGATAGTCAAAGCAAACACAGCTTTTTATTTTTTTTTTATGAAAGTTTTTTCAGTTTTCACGTGCTCTATTTCTATAATTAATCAAATCTCGCGAGTAGCAACATATAATTTTCATATATACATTCACATGTATATGTCACTGGAAGCATTTTGTTCAGGAGGCAGTGGGTGGGCTGCTAAAGTCTTAGGTTGCCTTTAAATAGCTTCCTTAGAATCCAGACATGTTAAGCCTCTAAAGAAACAGCAAAATTAAATAAATGTGATCTTTTGGCAGGTAATATCAGTGCTGTTTGGCCTCTACCTTATTTATTTCTTATACAGTATTTTGTATATAAAGTGCTCAGTAATTTTTGACAGTTACCTTTCTTTGGTTCTGCTAATTCCTTTTGAGTTTTTTTCACAGGTGCCCCTAAAATGACATAAATTAGTAAAAGACCTTTTATGCTTTATATAACCTAATTTCAAGTACACGTAAACAAACATAAATAGGAGCTGTTGCAAACTTGATATACAAGTTTAATCTATTATTGTATGCCTTTAGCTGAAATGGTAAAAGGTAAAGAGTAATCATGAGTAAATAAATCTGAAAACTGGATAATTTGCACGTTTTTTTAAAATCCTCCTGAATATATACATGAAAATGTATCCAATGCTCTGACAATAATAAAAGCAATGTATGCTGATTACCTAGATTCATATTTTTCTTGATTCTTTGTAGCACAAACATATGTACATGGAAACATTCATTAGACTAAACAATGATGGAACTGCAAATCTCCTGACTTGATTGTTCACATTTCTGTATATCTCTTCCTTTTTAACACATTTTTCAACATGAAAACAACAGTAGGATCTGTATTCCCATTGGACATAATGTATCTATTGTTCTGTGTTGCCTATCTTGTCTAAACATTTTCTATACATATGTATTGTTCTACCTTCTATTTTGTCCTAAAATAAAATGCATGAGATAAGGCTTGTGAAATCATCTTTCCAAGTTTCGAAGCTTGCATTCTGATTGTCCTGGCAGTGTAGACTGTGCTGTATAAGGAACACAATATTGGAATGCATATACTGTATCATATACAGATCTTTACTACTTTATAACAAACAAAGCACTCTGCTCCTGAATTTTTCACTGCCTTTATGATCTCTTGGGCTAACTCTGTGCTCTTTAGTAAAGTGTTTATTTAATGTCAGGTGATTGTAACCAGAAATGTTAATTGAATTTTGGTGTACTCATCCTTTTAGAGTAGTGCGGAGTACACGCAGGGAGTTTTGTCATTCAACCCAGCGGGAAATAAAAGCTATTAGAAGGATTTTGAGCTTTATTCACTTTTTTTCAACACACTGCTATTATTTTGAACACAACTGTATACTTTTTAGTGATCTATATCCTGAGCTAATGCTTACTAGGATTTTACCTTTAACTGTTGTTTTAGAGGTTGTTGGCTGTCCATGTGATCTTTTTGTGCATATGCAGTGTCTGTTGGAGGCTGCACCTGCCTGTGTGGGTTGCAAATGAATCACCTGGATCCTTTTTAAATAATTCGCTGGTAACTGGTTTGTACATCTAATATGGAAGTTAAAGGACAAGTTCGCTTTTGGGAACATGTTACATGTTTCACCCATTTTTAGGGTGGAACATGTAACATGTTCCCGATCCTGCAGCCACTGCCCCTTCCCCCCTCCTTTTGACAGCAGTATGGGGAGAAGCTCCCTGTACTAGCTGTCACTTTTTAAAAATAGCGTGGCCATGCTGGGCTCTGCCCACATGGCTGCATCATTCATTCACAGCGTTCTGTGAGTTAATGGACTACAAGTCCCAACAGCCTTAGTGGCTGTTGGCTTGTAGTTCTCAATGAACTTCCATGGCACTGTGAGCACTGTGGTAGTTCATTGAGTGTTCCTGTCAGAAGTATTGGCTTGCCTGTATTGGATGTATGAGCCAGCAAATAAACGGACATGTCTGCTGATCGCTGGTGCAATGCTTTACAGGCTCCTACTACAAAAAATAATAAATGCACATTTTTTTAACTGCAAAAAATGTGCATTTATTATTTTTTAGAGAAAGGTGAACTCAGACTGTGCTTGTACTTGTAATAATGTTATATGATATTGGATCACAAGTACCTCACCCCTGAGGAAGATAAAAATCAAAACACATTGGTATACCCTGGATATAGGGCATATGTTGAAATATTGACACAATACTTGTGATGGAGCAGAACATTAACTGGGTATTGCTGTAAAACAGTATGTTTGTTTTAAGGATGTGTGATATATCAGCTATGAAATATTTTTATTGATATACTGTATGTTTTATGATGTAACAAATAAAGAACATTATGATATCCTATAATATAATGTTATAAACTGTTGCCTATAAAGTCCTATGTGATTTATGTGCATGCATATGTCGTTGGAATAGGTAGCGGAGAAATTAGGATTTCCTGTGATGAATCCACAACAAAGTGAACAGGCACAACAGTGTTCATAAATGTCCAACGCCATTAATTATTACAAGTGATATACTGTATGCTGTTTACTAGGATAATAATCTGCCCTGGAACAAAACACAAACCTTGCCATGCTTGGCTATTTGCTAAAATAGAAGCAGACCTTGATTATCAGATAAACCAGGCCTAAAGCCTGCCAATCACTTTCTGCAGACAAAACTATAGGAAAATATCTCGATCCAAAATTAAAGTAGCAAGCCTAGTGCTAAGGAGGCACCTATATGCGTGCTTTCATCAGATCCCGTACTGAGCTGACATCACTGCTAGCTCCATCCAATTGTGTACATCTGACTTGCAAATGATAGATTGCAGCTAGTGGTCGGCGGGTGTGGACGGGTCGTCCGTCGTTTTTTTAATTTATTTCGGCAAGTCGGCAGCATCGTGACAATGCTGGATGCCATGATTGACAATGGATTACAATGCTGGAACCATTTTTATTTAGTTTTTTTTTTTAAAAAAGGGCTTGTCAAAAACAGTTTTTATTTTTTGTTCAATAAAGGATTTTTTTTCAAAAGTCTGGCCTCTTTATTTTTTCAAACTTTTAACCCTTTAGTGAATGGATAGGGGTACAAGTACCCCTAACTCATTCACAAGGGGGGCAGCATTAAGGGTTCCCCCTTATTTAAAGGGGTACCCCGATGCTAATGAGCTCCTCTGCCTACAGACCCCCACAACCACTGGGCCAAGGTTGTGGAGAAAAGGCCATTGTCCTCATTAGCATGGGGACACCATCCCAATGCTGAGGGCACGTGTCTTGGTAAGATGAACGAGCGCCCCCCTCCTTTCCTGGACTGCTAGGTCTGTGCTTGGTTCAAGGGGCTGGTCGGAATTTAGAGGGGACCCCCACGCTTTTTCCCCCCATTTTTTGGGGGTGGTTCCTCTTAAAAGTCCTACTAGGCTTAAAGGGCCTAGTATGGCTTTTATTGGGAACCCCACACACATTTTTCCTCCCAATCTTGGGAGGTGGGGTTCCCCATAAAAGACCTACAAGATCTAAATAGGCTGGCAAGGCTTTTAGGGGGAATCCCATGCACTTAAAAAAAATTACTGTGCGGTCCCTCCTAACCTTCCTACCAGACCTAAAGGCTCTGGTATAGATTCGGGGGGGACCCCACTTTTTTTTTTTTAATTAAAAATTTAATAAATGTCAGTCTTGCTGCAGAAGTTCTATACATTGTACAGATTTGCAACTTTGCAGGTATCTTAAAGCCCCCCCCCCCCCCCAGACATGATAGTTAAAGGAATGTTTCAATTTTATTTTTTTTTTTACTTTAAGCAATGAAACATGACTGCCCTTTTAAAAACTGTACCTTTTTTAAATGGTTGTTTTTCCTGATTCCTGTCTCCATACCCCTTTTATGGTCAATAACTTGCAAATAAGCCTTCAAAACTGGCACTTTTGAATTTAAAAATTTGAGTTCCATAGACTTGCATTATGTTCGATGTAGAACTTCCTTTAGGTTCAAATGTTCTACCGCGAACCAAACAGGGCGGTGTTCAGACCATCACTATTAATTTTCATACTGTGCCTTTAAGCCTTGCACATAATCTAAATCTTAGAATCTTGGAATGCACAATTAGAATATTTGTCAGGGGCAAAGGTGGGTGGTAGGGAAGAGGGGATGAGAAGGATGGATAATCTTAAAATAGGGTTGTGTTCACCTTCTAGCTTCATGAAGTGTTATCTGGCTTTCTAGGAGCTCTCACCCTTTAGCTGTGGTCACAGGGAAAATGACTCATTACATGGAAAAGCAACTGCTTAAGTAATGTGTTTACCTTTCTTTGGTTCAACTGTTTCTTTTTCATGTTTCTTCACAGGAATCTCTAAAAGCACAATGGACATAATTTCCATAATGACAACTATTGATAAAATTTCCATGATACCTATTGGTAAATATAATATCTTTTTTTTTTTGTACCACGTGATTATTTTTTTCACAACAATTTGATAATCCACTAAATCAACCAACCACTGGTGTTCAACAGTGGACATGATGCTAAAACAGATAATGATTGCCATCCTTCTTTGAATGCTGTAGTCAATTAAAAAAAGAAAACAACACTTATGGCAGCTGATTGCAAATCCCTTCTTTGTCACAATAAAGAGTACTCACTGCTGTACACTAACACTTATTTCTGGCTTTCATAGCAGAAATCAGAATATCCACTAAGGAAACAACTTGAGAAGATCAAATGTGTATATCCTAATCTGTGTGAGTCCCTTTCCTTTTTGTTAGAGAAATAAATGAATGTAAGTCTTTTGAGATAGATTCCCTTTAATATTGTGAAATTACTTTTCTTTTTCCTTGTCAATGCTAAAAACTGAACTTCTAAAAAAAACCTGCACATATTAGCAATTGTAACATTTTACTTTAACAGTAAAAAAAACTACTAGACTGGGCAGCCCACATGTTTAGCTAACACAACATCTTGAAAAACAGAAATAATTCAATCCAATTTTCTTTCGTATGTCCCTTGCACATTTATATGGTATATAGGGGGTATACATACCTTTCTTTTGTTCTTTTGGCTCTTTGACTGGTTTTATCTCTGGTGTCGCTAAAACAGAAGATAAAACCAAGTCAAACAACGTTTGTTTGTTGTTTGTCAATATTAGCACATCTTCTATGAAACTTCTTACTATATTTTGCCTATTTCAGTTATTTTATCCACATAAAGTATTTACCTGGGAAACTGATAAAAGGCTAAAAGACAATAAGAAAATACATCTATACAATTTTTTTTTATAGTTCCTCATGGCAGGGTTATTTAGAACTCGAAATATAATTTATTAAAATACGTGTCTACATTTCTGAAGCTAGGTGGCATTATCAAACCACCTAAACAATGTGTCTATCCCTCATAACATCACAGCTTTTCTTTGATTATGGATGAATACTAAAGCCTAAGTGGACATCCTTTTCTGGTCATGCTGGCAGACTTATATTCTCATAGGCACTTACCTACCTTTTGTTTCTATTATAGATTATGGCAGCATTTACTATGCAGTTTGGAGATTATCCTGTATGCCTGTTTACTCAATAAATAAAGAATTAAAACCCCCCACAAAAACCAGCAGAAGGGGCATATCTTACAGTGAGTAGGATCCCTCATGCTAATGCTGTTCCTGCCTCCTCACCCTTGGCATCTTCTGTTGTGGTGGGGTTACTAGAACTAAGGGGCTGTCACAGGCTCTCATCAAGAGTGCCAAACTATGCACATCATTTCCACCCAGTTCTGTCATTCATAGAAGCGATACTACAGCTTCTATGAACTGAATAGGATCTATGAATGAAAGGAGCTGGTCTATCAATCATCCACCCATCCTCTATTCATATATCAATTTTCAATCATAAAAGCTCCAATACAGCTTCTATGAATGACGTAAGTGGACAGAAAAGGCAGGCATAGATAGGCTCTCTTGATGAGAGACCATTAGTTCTATTAACCCCCTTCCCCGTGCCAGAAGATTTCAGTGGTGGGAGTTGGGAAATGGGGCATGAAGAGAGGAAGATTTCACCAAATAGAAGAAGTATCAGCACAAAAGACACATATCCTACTGATTTGTATGTTATGTCCCTTATGCTAATTTTTGTATTTTTTATTTTGGCTGCATTTAAACTTTAATGCTTTAGGAAATGAAAAACTAACATAAGACAATCACCTTTTATAAACATTCTCTGAAAAACTATTAAGTTCCTTTAAAGTTGTATTTAGCTAGGATGACATATTTATTTGTTTCCTTTGCAGGTATTTTCCCAGTTACCTCTGCTAAACCAGAAAAAATGTTAGTTTCATTTTAATCTTAAGCTGAACTTCAACCAAAAGGGGAAGTACCACTTTTCCACCTCCTCCCCTCTCCCACTTTTGAGCCTTTTTATTTGGGGAGCGGGTACCTAGTTTTATTTGCCTAAGCAACCCTAGCAGAAGTTTGGCCCCCTTTATTTGCCTGCAGCCTTTTAGGACATGTCACAGGTTCCAGGAGGTTGCAAGAACTTTCTAAATGCACAGAGCGGTTTGCACATACACAGTGGGAAGTTGGCTGTGAAGCTGCAAGGAGTCACAGCCGGCTTCCCAAAGTAAACATGCTAGCTGGAACCCTGGACAGGTAAGGGTCATTTTATTAAAAGTCAGCAGCTACAGTATTTGTCGCTGCTAGCTGTTTTTTGTTTTTTGTGCCACAGACATGATTTGTCATAGTCAGTCACTTAAGTAAAAGTGACATGTAAATATACAGTACATAGGGGATCAAGGAATTATGTTTACAATTAGGTTTGAAGACAATCATACAAAATACTGATTGATGGTCTGATTATGTGTGCAACTTAAGTCCAGTACATACAGGTACACCAACAGGTTGGACAAACACAAGGGATGGATCGCTCCCTCTGTGATATTGTGTTTTGACAAGGGGACTCCTCCCCACCAGGATACACTTATCAACACGCACAGCAATTAATTTTCTAGCATGTCCCTTTGACAAAAGCCTGTCGTTAGACCTGCTTCTGTCAAACAGACTGATGTACGCACTGACCGCTGAACCAGCTGATTTTTGAACAGTGTGTAAACAGCTTAAAAAGTATTCACATAGATAAATGATGTGAAATGTTTAGATACCCACAGATAAACTGTAATTGTCACATTAGGTATTTACAATCCAGTCGGGAAGCACAAATCTAACTGATCTTGGAAACAATTGATTTTTCTAATCACTTTTGTTTCCTCAGCACAGGGGTAGTGGCAGGATTTGTGGTTTAGTCAATGTACATGCAGACGTGGCCAAAATATTTATATATGGTCACGAAAAGACCTTATAGAATTTTCAGTTTTCAGAATTTCTGAACATCATCTGATGTATACAGCTAGTCTTGGGCAAAAAGAAGGCCTTTTGTCAGGTAATACCAGGGTACTAAAGTAGAGTTCATATTACTATTTCTAAGAAGAAAAAAAAGCATCTACTATACCAAATAATTAGAGATGAGCGAATTATTAAAAAATTCGGTTCGGCTGATTCGCCGAATAAATTCGCTTCAAGCCGAATATATTCGCTGCGAATTTAACTTATAAAAAGGGTGTTTCTAGGCTTCAGAGAGCCTTTATATTAGTGCAGAACACTGTATCTTTAATTTAAATGCCCTTGGAGTCTGCTGGGGAAGAGAAATAATACTGTCAGTCAGTATGACATGCAGATGAGTGCCGTCGATCTTAGAATCACCGCACACTTCACTCATTTGGGCAGTCACGGGGCCAAAACCAGAGTGTGGAGCCACAGTGTGGCGGTGGAGGCAGCAGCAATGGGAGGCCATACAGCACCCTATGACAAAATGGAACCCACCAGCAGTGTGAGGAGACCTGAAAGTGGCACATGGCAGAGTGTGGCGATGGAGACAGCAGCAATGGGAGGCCGTACAGGGACCCATGACACACTCTGGACCTGGCAGCAGCATGAGGAGGTGGTACAGGGGCCCATGGCAGATTACGGGCCTGGCAGCAGCATGAGGAGGCGGTACAGGGGCCCATGGCAGAGTGGCGGAGCGTAAGCAGCTAAAATTGAAGGCCATACAGAGGCCTATGTTAAAAAGTCCCCCCAGCAGCAGCGTGGGGAGACGACTATCAAGAGTCCAATGGCAGAGTGGCGGAGCAGAAGCAGCTTCAATTGAAGGCCATACACAGGCCTAGGTTTAAAAGTCCCTCACAGTTAATTCCAATAACGAACTCTACTGCTCCGTGCAATCTACTTACGAGACCCTGGGCAGGTCTGGGTCCAATTTGTGGTAGAGACTGGTTTTGTTCAGCCATGCTTGAGCGAGTAATAACAGGTCTGTGCTGCCCTTTGGTGTCTGGCTTAATGCGCACAACACTGAACGTCCCAGCGTTTGTCAACGGTTTGCCGTTAAGTGATGCAAACCCGCTGAACCACGTTCATGAGGAGCCGGTACAGGGGGCCATGAATCAGTATGGACCTGGCAGCAGCGTGAGCAGACGACAGAGGCACATGGCGCAGGGTGGCGGTGTAGGCAGCATTATTCTGAAGTCATACACAGGCCTAGGTTAAAAAGCGGAAGCCGTCAGCAGCGTGAGCAGACGACAGAGACACATGGCGCAGGGTGGCGGTGGATGCAGCAGTATTCGGAAGCCAAACACAGGCCTTGGTTAAAAAGCGGAAGCCGTCAGCAGCGTGAGCAGACGACAGAGGCACATGGCGCAGGGTGGCGGTGGAGGCAGCAGCAATGGAAGGCCATACAGCACCCTATCACAAAATGGAACCCACCAACAGTGTAAGGAGACCTGAAAGTGGCACATGGCAGAGTCTGGCGATGAAGTCAGCAGCAATGGGAGGCCGTACAGGGACCCATGACACACTCTGGACCTGGCAGCAGCAAGAGGAGGCGGTACAGGGGCCCATGGCAGAGTGGCGAAGCGTAAGCAGCTTAAATTGAAGGCCATACAGAGGCCTATGTTAAAAAGTCCCCCCAGCAGCAGTGTGGGGAGACGACTATCAAGAGTCCAATGGCAGAGTGGCGGAGTGGAAGCAGCTTCAATTGAAGGCCATACACAGACCTAGGTTAAAAAGTCCCCCCAGCAGCAGTGTGGGGAGACGACTATCAAGAGTCCAATGGCTGAGTGGCGATCCGGGAAGTCAGCGTTGTGATTGCAGATGCAATGCAGAAATTCTACGAAGTAATGCCGTGGGTGCGAAGAAGATCATATACCAGGGACAGGGGCAGGTCGAGGACACGTGATTTCAGTGGGCTTGCTCCCGGGCCATGCCAACTAACGGTTGTGTCTGACGTACCCACCGACCGTTGGCTGTAGGTGTCAGAGGTGACCTGGGAAGAGGAAGACGACCGAGTCAACCAATCGATGACGGCAGGGTTGTCGGTGGAGACACCACCGCTGGATGACACCGGGAGCACTGGCCTCTGGCTGAGACTAGTGCTGCCTCGACCCCTTCCTCTGCTGCCACGTCTCTGCGTGTTGTCTGACATACTCTTTAATTCAATAAGCACCCCAAAAATAAAACCGGATTTAACTCTTTGAACGTACAATAGTGGTTGTGAAGCAGAAAGTCAGTTTATTTAGCACAATCGGTCAATTGCAGCTTGCCGTTGGCTGTAAACTGTACGTTTATGTCACTGGAATGCACTAATCACCCAAAAAATATTACCGCCACCCGGCGTGTATATGGATTTAACTATTTGAACGTACAATAGTGGTTGTGAAGCAGAAAGTCAGTTTATTGTACACAATCGGTCAATTGCAGCTTGCCGTTGGCTGGAAACTGTACGTTTAGGTCACTGGAATGCACTAATCACCCAAAAAATATTACCGCCAGCCGGCGTGTAAATGGATTTAACTCTTTGAACGTACAATAGTGGTTGTGAAGCAGAAAGTCAGTTTATTGTACACAATCGGTCAATTGCAGCTTGCCGTTGGCTGTAAACTGTACGTTTATGTCACTGGAATGCACTAATCACCCAAAAAATATTACCGCCAGCCGGCGTGTAAATGGATTTAACTCTTTGAACGTACAATAGTGGTTGTGAAGCAGAAAGTCAGTTTATTTAGCACAATCGGTCAATTGCAGCTTGCCGTTGGCTGGAAACTGTACGTTTATGTCACTGGAATGCACTAATCACCCAAAAAATATTACCGCCACCCGGCGTGTATATGGATTTAACTCTTTGAACGTACAATAGTGGTTGTGAAGCAGAAAGTCAGTTTATTGTACACAATCGGTCAATTGCAGCTTGCCGTTGGCTGGAAACTGTACGTTTATGTCACTGGAATGCACTAATCACCCAAAAAATATTACCGCCAGCCGGCGTGTAAATGGATTTAACTCTTTGAACGTACAATAGTGGTTGTGAAGCAGAAAGTCAGTTTATTGTACACAATCGGTCAATTGCAGCTTGCCGTTGGCTGGAAACTGTACATTTCTGTCACTGGAATGCACTAATCACCCAAAAAATATTACCACCAGCCGGCGTGTAAATGGATTTAACTCTTTGAATGTACAATAGTTGTTGTGAAGCAGAAAGTCAGTTTATTTAGCACAATCGGTCAATTGCAGCTTGCCGTTGGCTGGAAACTGTACGTTTATGTCACTGGAATGCACTAATCACCCAAAAAATATTACCGCCACCCGGCGTGTATATGGATTTAACTCTTTGAACGTACAATAGTGGTTGTGAAGCAGAAAGTCAGTTTATTTAGCACAATCGGTCAATTGCAGCTTGCCGTTGGCTGGAAACTGTACGTTTATGTCACTGGAATGCACTAATCACCCAAAAAATATTACCGCCAGCCGGCGTGTAAATGGATTTAACTCTTTGAACGTACAATAGTGGTTGTGAAGCAGAAAGTCAGTTTATTTAGCACAATCGGTCAATTGCAGCTTGCCGTTGGCTGGAAACTGTACGTTTATGTCACTGGAATGCACTAATCACCCAAAAAATATTACCGCCAGCCGGCGTGTAAATGGATTTAACTCTTTGAACGTACAATAGTGGTTGTGAAGCAGAAAGTCAGTTTATTGTACACAATCGGTCAATTGCAGCTTGCCGTTGGCTGGAAACTGTACATTTCTGTCACTGGAATGCACTAATCACCCAAAAAATATTACCACCAGCCGGCGTGTAAATGGATTTAACTCTTTGAATGTACAATAGTTGTTGTGAAGCAGAAAGTCAGTTTATTTAGCACAATCGGTCAATTGCAGCTTGCCGTTGGCTGGAAACTGTACGTTTATGTCACTGGAATGCACTAATCACCCAAAAAATATTACCGCCACCCGGCGTGTATATGGATTTAACTCTTTGAACGTACAATAGTGGTTGTGAAGCAGAAAGTCAGTTTATTTAGCACAATCGGTCAATTGCAGCTTGCCGTTGGCTGGAAACTGTACGTTTATGTCACTGGAATGCACTAATCACCCAAAAAATATTACCGCCAGCCGGCGTGTAAATGGATTTAACTCTTTGAACGTACAATAGTGGTTGTGAAGCAGAAAGTCAGTTTATTTAGCACAATCGGTCAATTGCAGCTTGCCGTTGGCTGGAAACTGTACGTTTATGTCACTGGAATGCACTAATCACCCAAAAAATATTACCGCCAGCCGGCGTGTAAATGGATTTAACTCTTTGAACGTACAATAGTGGTTGTGAAGCAGAAAGTCAGTTTATTGTACACAATCGGTCAATTGCAGCTTGCCGTTGGCTGGAAACTGTACATTTCTGTCACTGGAATGCACTAATCACCCAAAAAATATTACCACCAGCCGGCGTGTAAATGGATTTAACTCTTTGAATGTACAATAGTTGTTGTGAAGCAGAAAGTCAGTTTATTTAGCACAATCGGTCAATTGCAGCTTGCCGTTGGCTGGAAACTGTACGTTTATGTCACTGGAATGCACTAATCACCCAAAAAATATTACCGCCACCCGGCGTGTATATGGATTTAACTCTTTGAACGTACAATAGTGGTTGTGAAGCAGAAAGTCAGTTTATTTAGCACAATCGGTCAATTGCAGCTTGCCGTTGGCTGGAAACTGTACGTTTATGTCACTGGAATGCACTAATCACCCAAAAAATATTACCGCCAGCCGGCGTGTAAATGGATTTAACTCTTTGAACGTACAATAGTGGTTGTGAAGCAGAAAGTCAGTTTATTTAGCACAATCGGTCAATTGCAGCTTGCCGTTGGCTGGAAACTGTACGTTTATGTCACTGGAATGCACTAATCACCCAAAAAATATTACCGCCACCCGGCGTGTAAATGGATCTAACTCTTTGAACGTACAATAGTGGTTGTGAAGCAGAAAGTCAGTTTATTGTACACAATCGGTCAATTGCAGCTTGCCATTGGCTGGAAACTGTACGTTTGTGTCACTGGAATGCACTAATCACCCAAAAAATATTACCGCCAGCTGGCGTGTAAATGGATTTAACTCTTTGAACGTACAATAGTGGTTGTGAAGCAGAAAGTCAGTTTATTTTGCACAATCGGCAAACTGCAGCACCAACTGTGCACGACAGCCACCAAAAAAAAAAGGGTGTATGTCACTTTAAATTTTCGATTCTTTGATAGCTGTGGCCCTAAGTAACGATTCTGTGTCCCTGAGTAACGATTCTGTGTCCCTGAGTAATGATTCTGTGTCCCTGAGTAACGATTTTGTGTCCCTGAGTAACGATTCTGTGGCCCTGAGTAACGATTCTGTGGCCCTAAAGTCTCTGTGGCCCTAACTCTGTCCCTTAATACACACAGGCCTGTCTCTCTTGAATGACCGGAGGCTAATGGAGAATTCTAAGATGGCCGCGATTTATAGCTCCACCATTACACAGTGCTGGCTGGCTGCTGATTGGCTAATGCGATCACATGTCATGAATGCATTATGGGTCAGCGCGCCTTGTCTGCGCGCCTTCCCAGAGATCCCCGCCCCATCTTCTCTGTCCATTTTCTCCGTCGCCACACATGTCGCCGCCATTTTTGGGAAAATTAGATTCGTGCATCCGAAGTTTGCTAATCTTCGGATTCGTCGCGAATAGAATTTTTCCAAATCTTCGGAACGAATTCCACTTCGTCATGTTCGATTCGCTCATCTCTACAAATAATGTAAACACAATACATACCTTTCTTTTTTGGGGTTTCCTCCTTTTCAAGCTTTTTAACTGCAGCTTCTGCAAGAAGAAACATTATCTTAAGAGCATGAAACAGCCAACATTTCACACAGTTTTGTACACAAAAAGAGGGCCATGCTTATAGAAGCGTACTTTTATCTTTATTAATATACTACCAAAATCAAATCTTCAACATTTTTTGCAAAAATTTTGTTTAAAATGTGCTGCAAAACTACCACATTTAAAAAATAATAAAGCTGGACATAGACTGAGTAATTTTCTTCCCTGCAACCATGGGTTGCAGTAAAGAAAATAGCTGATTTAACATCAACACAGTCAGTGCTGATGGGCGAATCCCTCCTGCAGAGCCGTTGTGTTATATAATAGCTGCTAGAAATAATGGCAGATAAAATCCGACAGACTAGTTGACTGATGGATCAATTTGGGTACATCTAGCCTGCCCATACATGGTTTGAATCTCGGCTGGTTCCTGTTGGTCTCTGCCAATATTTGAACTGTCTATGGCTGGCTTATGACCTTCATTACGTTGTATTCAAGCTAGAGAATAAAAAAGGTAATTTAAAATAAGATAAGATATTGTTAAGATAAGATAATATAGAATAGATAACAAAAAAATATATATTAATTCTGTTTGCGCTCAGTCAGGGAAGGAGAAATGTTTCTCCTGCTTTTCTTTGTATTTGCAAGTTTGCAATAAAATTCAAGTTCCGACAAAACTTTTTTTTAAAGGTTTAGTGGGTAAAAATTGGGACCTCTGTGAGTTGTTACTGCTCTCTGTGGCTAGTGGAAAATTTCCAGAAGGAACACAATTAACAATAAAAATATTTTTTTTTATATCTTGGTCACAACATTGCCATCAGAACAGGATGTGACAGGAGTTGTCATTGATGAAAGCTCAGAAGGTAATAAAAACTCTAATAGGTATAAGGAGAATGAAGGGTGCTACACTTAGGTGTCCTTTTATCATGCAGCGGTAATTGTGCACTGCTCAGTTCTCTGGCATTCTCAGAGGAGACAGTTCTCCTCTGAATGCCTTTTTATGAAGCGGTGTAGATCGCTTCTTCTAATGAAGAGAGAGGCAATCTACAAACGATTTGAATGCTAGAAAATGGCTGCTGTTACTGTAATCTCACAGAATTACAATAAGAGATCAGTCAAACACAGTTTACTAAGCAGTGGTAAATTACCGCTGGTTCATTTGTGGTTCCCCAATTCTCCACCTCTGGGCTGGAGAATCTGGAGGGAGAACATAGATCGCCATTGAAGGGCTGACATCGCTCCTTCATACACTGGTAGTCTGTGTGCTGAGATGATCAGTGGAGAACATGTTCTACGCTGGTCATCTCTGTTTCTTAAACCACTAATGATCTGAGATCAGCAACGATCCTCAGGATTGCCGCTGATCTCAATTTCATAAAAGGACACCTATATGATGGACCATGGAGAACAAACTCTTCAATGGAGAGTGCACAGCTCTAATTTGTTATCTTTGGATGTCTGTTATGAAATGAGTATACTTGGATTTCTCTATCTTTGATGTAGCACTCTTATTGTCCTTACACTTTCTATTATTCACCTGAGGTGTCTCTAGGACCCATCTGTGTTAGGGGATGGCTTAGTCAGAATCATTCTGCTCGACTAAACTAATTGCAGATTCAGCATTTCCCATCAATATCTCTCAAGCAAATAAAACCTGACACAGGATCTGACTTACCCCCAATATTACTAGGGCTACTAAAATGTCTGAAGTAACAAATTCATGATTTAAACAGTTATTGTCTGAAAATATATTCATATTGCTACTTTTCTTGGGCTCTGTTGGTTATTTTTAATTATTTTTAGTGGTGCTACTAAATATACATAAATGGTAATCATGTATTCATTTGATGTTTTTACAAAGCATTGTTCATTAATGTTCAACAAATTACCTCACCCTAACAATAATCCACAGTAAGTTTTAAATATGCTTTCATGTATATAATATTTTCTAAACTTCTACAGTGAATAATCTAAGTATAAAACATAATTTATTTTCTGTCTTTTAAATATGAACAATGCTAAATGTGATCTTATTAAAAAGCAGTCTATAAAAAGGTTTACTTACATTCTATTGTGCTGAATCTATTGTTGTAAGGTTTTCGGTGTAAAAGGAATAATCAAGAAAGCATGTAGGACTGGTACATTTTTCTCTAACCTTTTTTGTGACCATGGGTCATTAAAAAACAGATACAAAGAACAAAATTGTTACAATAACCTTATAACTAATTTAGCTACCAAAATAATTTGCATTATTATTATTATTATCTCCGTTATTTTAAAATACATAAAAGAGAATTAAAGCTTCAACCTGCTCATGTTCTCTGATGATTGAAACATGAAGCTTTGGTAGACTGATATTTTAAGCTGCCTTACTTAAGACTTTTTTCTCTTCTTTTTTTCTTTCACTGAAGTAGAGAAAGTAATAGCATATACACATTTTCAGCATAGTGCTTACTTTCTCATTTACAAGTTACTGTGTATATTTGACTAATGAAAGTCAAGCCAATTGATTTCTAACACATCTAATGCCATTGCATCAAGAGGTCCCCCTCTGTACAAACTGACATGCCCTGTCAAAGCTGTTCTGTGCTGAGACTTCCGGTTCCTGCGCCACATGTACTAGTCATGGGACCCGCTGCTCCAGGCACATCCACTTAAAAAAACATCTCCCTGCTCCTGAGACGTGCACTCACCGGCACAAAAGTGTCCCCCAATCCTTACATGATCCTCCCTGCATGGATCGGTATCTGCTGCTGGCTCTACCCGGCTCCGGTCCTGCTGTACGGATGGAGGGATGCTGCTCTCCCCCTCTTGCAGCCAAGATGGCTGACATTAACAGCAGCAGAATGGACACAGGACCAGATATGGCAGAGATACAGGCACTGACTGCAGCTACACCAGGGTACTCTCACACTCATAGTTCTACAGAGCACTATGATAAAATAGCACAAGCTGTTGCTTCATTATTGTTACCTATTATTACTCAGGCTGTGGACAGAGCAGTATCTTTGGGAATAGAACAAATTAGAAAGGACTTAGAAGAAAACACAAAACGTACAACTGAAACGGAACAGCGTCTTTCAGATTTAGAAGACGAGTTCCAATCTATGCAAGCGGGCGCTCTACAATCCAAACACACGCAACTAAACATTCTGGAAAAACTTGACGACCTAGAAAATCACGCGTGCAGAAACAATCTGCGGGTCATAGGCCTCCCAGAATCCTACAACCTTTCTAAAATATGCTTAATGTGTATTCCCACACCACTAGGTATCCCTACACCTTGTCAAGTCGAGAGAGCGCACCGCCTAGGGGCACCCTCAAATGACAGATGCACACCACGCTACGCTGATCGCGTGGCCATACTTAATTTATTTCGTAACTCTCGCTCCCTACAACTAGAGAGTCACAAACTGCTATTATTTGCTGACTACTCACAAGAAGTATCGCATAAGAGAAAAGCGTTCCAGCAAATATGTGCCACTTTATACCAAAAAGTGGTTAAATTTACCCTAGCATACCCAGCTACACTACGATTTACCATGCCTATAGGAGACTATAAATCATTCTTTCATCCAGAGGAAGCTCTACAATAAGTACAGACCATTATCCCTGATACTAATGGTCCTCTGAACTCCCAGCATGCAATCCGAGACCCAGGCCCAAGAGACCAACGCAGTCCCTGTAAAGACCTTCCTAAACAACAATGTGTCAATCTTTCTTCTGCTAAGCTACGACTGCCCTGATTGGGCCAGCGTCCAATAGCCTAAACCACTATCTTACTACCTACCGAACTGTCTGTCTCACCACTAGGTCTTAAGTCCTTCAACGGGCTTAGTGTGAGTTACCCACAGTAGGGATGTTAAACGTCTCAGATGAGAATTTCTTCTTACCAATTTGATGTCCTGTATTGTGCCTTATTGTTATTGTTACAGTTATTCTTTTAAAGGATCTTTAAGATCCATGGCATTTAGCCATGAATGTATGTCTCTGTCATGATCAATACTACTGTATGCTCCGACCACCATAACTCTGCTGATATTTGGGATTGCTGGCTCCTCCCCCACCAGGGGATCCCCCTTTTCACCGATCCCAACACAACCCCTTGATGCAGGTTCATTTCCTGTCAACTCCGGTTATGCTGGTCGAAGTATAGGAGTAGCATGTGAAAAAATGTGAAGTTCAGCTTGCTATTATGGTTTACTGAGTATTTTGTTCACTCAATGGGCCCCCGTTGGGCTTTAACAGTGTCCTTTTCTCTATTCTTCTGTCTGTCTATTCCTTTCTATTTACTCGGAGAGCACCACTACCTCAGACATTAACTTCACTCCAAATGAGCCTGAAAGATAGAGTTGAGTTTGCTACGCCTCTTATGCACATACCTGACCATTACACCTCTCTATATACCCTCATATTCCTGACACTTTGACAAACATATTTTCATGGAATGTCAAGGGCCTGAGATCACCCCACAAACGTATGGCCATACTCTGCCATCTTAAATGGCTGAAAGCAGATATAGCTTTACTCCAAGAAACGCACCTAACTCAATCCGATTTCGCCCGTATGAAAAAATTATGGGTGGGTCAGGTATTAGGATCCTCTTCACTCCAATACAAAGCAAGAGTGCTTATACTCATACACAAACGACTCACTCCTGAAATAATCTCCATAGACTAAGATGAGGCTGGGCGATATGTGACTGCTCATATCAAGCTTGGCTCTGTCTCCCTGGTTCTCACTAGCATATATGCCCCAAACTCGCCATCTAAACAAATCTTCCAAGAGATGTCCTCAAGGATATTGAAATACATTCATCTCCCTCTCATTATAGGAGGCGATTTTAACTCCTGCATGAACGCGCATGAAGATAAATTAAAAACAATTGACCACGGTCAACGACTTCCCATCGTCTCACCCCCGGCACCAACGATGTTATGTCATTTTGTGAAAGCTCTGCAACTTACTGATGTTTGGCATTTAGCCCACCCTGACGGTAGGGACTATACCTTTTACTCCCCTGTTCATCACACTTTACCTAGAATTGACTACTTCTTCTCCAACTCATCTGCTCATTTGCTACATCACATTACAGACTCCACAATACACGACATTGCTATCTCAGACCACTCTCCGATCTTCATCACCCTAAACCCATCACCCCTAGGTTTTGCATAACACCTGGCGGACCTTAACTCACACAAAAACAGGAAGGCATGGGCAGACGATAAACACCAATTCGATATTTGGGCAGCAGCCCAAGAATCTATACATCAATCTTATCTTGATCTACAATATCATAAATTTGGAAATAAGCCTTGTAAATTGCTAGCCCGACTATGCTGAAAACCTTTCACCCCTACCCACTTCGCAACTCCCAGGGCACATTAAAAAACTCACCAGAGGAAATAATTTCCATATTGGAAAATTTCTTCGCAAAACTGTATGACCCAGATCCTATAGATATATCCCGAGCCAACTCTTTTTTGGAACATATAACCCTTCCGCAAATAGATCCTGCAGCATTACAATCCCTGAATGCCCCGATATCTCAATCAGACATTCTTTTGGCTATACAATCATTAACGAATGGCAAAGCCCCTGGGCCTGACGGGTACACAGCGGAATTCTACAAGCTCATGGCCAAAACCCTCACCCCCACTCTACAGGCATTATTTCAAACAATTCAGGAGGGAGGGGATTTCAAGCCCATATCAAATTAATAGCAAAAAAAGACAAAGACCCCAAAGATCCCACTGACCCGGGTTCGTACCGGCCAATATCCCTTTTAAACCTAGATGCAAAACTACTATTTAAAATTATAGCAAACCAATTAGCCACCATCCTACCTTTCCATATTCACCTCACCCTTCACAAGCAGGATTCGTATAGGGATGCCCAGCTGCCTCAAATATACGCAATGTTTTAACGGTCCTGAATCAGGCTAAACATAACCCACTTCAGGACCTAGTGATCATCTCTCTTGACGCCAAAAAGGCTTTTGACAATGTTAAGTTTACATGGCTGTACTTAACTTTACAGAAATTCGGTTTTGCGGGCCCATTCACACACTTGATCCAAGCAATGTATTTGGCACCAGTAGCACAAGGGCACAAGACAGGGGTGCCCCCTATCCCCTTCACTCTTTAATTTAGCCTGGAACCATTAGCATGCTTTCTATTGTTTAATTCCAACCTTTATGGAATTTCAATTGGCCAACAAGAATTGCGAATCTCACTATTCGCAGATGATATATTAATTTTCACCTCTAATCTTTCTTTAGATCTGCCCTATATCCGCGATACATTTTCAGATTTCCGCCACTGTTCAGGACTCCACATAAATTTTACTAAAAGCAAAATTCTTCCACTGTATCATGCTTGCCCTCCCACGTGGACCCAAAACCCGCTCTTCAAACTTGCTTCCAGTCATATCACATATCTTAGTATTAAAATAGGAAAACTCGCCTCGTCTTTATACACGCTCAATTATATACCAACAATCAATAAAATTATAGGAGAATTGGAGATGTGGAAAGATCTACCGTTATCGCTTTTTGGAAGGTCCCATCTTTTTAAAATGGTGAGCTTCCCGAAACTCTTATATCCTATACCACTCCTGTTGAGGCATAGTGACATAACAGAACTAAACAAGGCGATTTTTATGGAGGGGAAGAGACCCACGCATCGCACTACACAAGTTGTTTCTTCCACGGAGTGAAGGGGGATCTGGACTCCCCAACATACAAATTTGCAATCTTTCTTGTTTGCTACGTATCTGCCTGGACTGGCTTACCCAGACGTCTAGATACTCCAACTATCAACTTGAGTCTGTTATGGTCCATACACTTAATCTCACGGCCCTTTTACATTCAAATGTAAAATCACTCCCATCCCATCTAAAACATAACTCACTCATAAGTGACACTCTCATCACATGGAGGGAAGTCAGACGCAAGCTAGGAGTTTCCCTGTGGCTCTCTCGATTTCTTCCTATTCACCACAACCCTTCCTTTCTTCTTCCACAACTTCATGCAGCTTATGAAATGTGGGTTACACACAATCTCCTTTTTGTACAATAACTGTTTGATACTTCTACTGGCTATCCTAAGCCTCTTCATCACATCTTGCAAACCTTCAACTTACCCTCCCATCACTTTCTTTATATTCTACAAGTGCGGAACTATGTCAACTCCATTGCTCCAATCAAGTCTACCAGATTTCGCACAACGATAATAGATGTATTGGTACAAAACCAAAAATACAAAATATCAAACATTTATGGTCCAATACATTTACATTACATGAAACCTCTGTAAACCTCCGCATCAGTGAACTCTTGGGTCAAAGACAATGCCTTTACAGTAGAACAATTATTAGCAGATTTCAACACCACATGTGCTTTTAATTCAAATGAGTTTTGGCGCAAGCAACAATTCAAGATCATGCATCGTGCCTATATGCCTTGTCTCTTTTCGAAAGCCAATCCCGCTGTGTCCACATGCCCGCTTTGCGGTTGTTTTAAACCCTCATTACATCACAGATTTTGGCTCTGTCCATCTATATCTGTCTTTTGGAACCAAGTAATCAGCTTTATAACTTTCATCACCACTCTTCAACTGTCCAGAGATCCGCTGCTGCTCCTCTTCGGCAATATGGAACAACCTACTACAGGACCTTCTCCTACTCCGTTATCAATTCTCAGAAAAAATAAACCATGCCTATTCACCTATCTCTTGATAGCGAGAAGAGTCATATTAAAAAAAAAGGGTCTCCAACTATCCTCCAACCATAACTGATTTAAAGCAAGATCTTCATTTTCTTCTCTGACTGGATAGACTTAATCTAATTTCCTCACCCTCCAACCACAGAATGGACCAATATTTCTGAAAGTGGAGGCTATATATCACTGGAACATTTTTCATACCGGAACAACACTTTTTCCTCCAAGATTCCAGAGTCTTGAGAAATAGTATTAAGCTTCTCTAATGATGTAATGTTATTTTGATTACAGTGTGTATATGTGGGATATAATATTCACATCACCTCAAATACTTGCAATACCTCTCCCAAGTCTTTGCCTCCTCCTTCCTCACCTTGTCTCCTTTTTCCTTTCCTCTGAAAGGTTATGGACCCTTGCTATACCATATCACTAATATATCTATTTACAGAGTGCTCTACATAAACACAACAACCAACTGGAGGTGATTATGCTCTCTCTAACACAAACGCCAACACAGAAAGCCATAAGGTACCCTCCAGTTTGATTCTCACCAATCCTAACATATTTACACAAACTCTGATCTTGGCTTAATCTCTTTCGTTGCCAATCATGCTAATTGGTTCTTTGGGAAGTTATTGCTCACCCCCCTTCCTTATTTCTCTGCTTTATTACATGTACTTTATCCTTTTTATTTTTCCTCATTTTCTTGTCTAACTTTTCTTCCTCAAATTTATCTTCTCTCTTTTCTTTCCTCTTTCTTTATCGTTCACTTATCACTCGTATATAGTTGTTTTCTTTTTGTTTCCTTCTTTTTTTTTTTTTTTATCTATTGTGTCCAGGGTGGACATCGGCCAGCATGTCATTGCACCTTAGAAACCCAAAAACAATACCTATACCATACATATTATCCCCCCTATTCTGTTCCAACCATGTTTGTTCCTAGCTAATAAACTATCTCGCTTTTATCACTGTGCCACATCTGCCTATTAGGTACTAATCTCTACCTGCTTCATTCAGGAACACTTGAATGTTCTATGTCATGCTTCTCATAAGATGGGGATAGAGTTTTACTACATTTCTTTGCTGACATGATATGTTTTCTATGTCGCCTGTTTGGTTGTTAACATGTAAGTGATAAAACCCAATAAATATACTTTAAAAAAAAAACTGTTCTATGCTGATGTAACAGAAAGGAATAAACATTTATGTTGGTCTCCCCCAGAAGACATTTCTACATCTACAATCCATAAAGTAAAAATGCAATGATTTAACAATTAGCAATAAATATGCATATTTTATTATTATTTTATCTATCATCAAAATGCGGAAGACTTTTTTTGTTAAAAATTTGTTAAGAGATAAGGCAATGGTTTAGAAACACAGCAAAATATATTTCTGTTTTAAGCATTCTGTTTTAAACAAAGGCTGCCACTAAAGATTTGTCCAGGCAATTGTGATCAAAAATGTTCGCATTTTAATGTTCCTAAATCATTATCAAGGCTTTTCTATCTAAGAATCTAAATGCATAAGTGTTATATGTTCTGACTGACACATTCATCTTATAGGTCAAGATGAGAAGTTGAGTATCAATATTCAATATAACTCTGTTTTATTATGAGTATGTGGGTGTGTATTTATGTTAAAAGCTTGTATGTACTGTACTGTTAAAATATGTCTGTCCTTTACACCCACTCTCTACATGCAGTAACTTTATTGTTGTTGTGAGATAAAAGAATATGACTATCTTTCTTTGTTTCCACAGTTTCTTTGTCCTGCTTTTTACATGGGTCTCATGTGACAATTGTAGATTGTGCTTCATTAACATTCTAAATTAAAATTTAGTTGCTACAGAAGTTCTGTATTATTCATATTTCATTATTATTTTGCACTATTGATGATTTTTTAAATACATTTTTTAAATCATGCATGAAAATGCTTACATGTTACATTGCTTATGCTATGTTTTTTTCCTAATGTTTATTTAGAAGCCAATGTTTATTTAACTAATTTACCTAGTAAGTAGTAATACATCCAAAGAGTGAAGGGTTAAGCACAAGCCATGTGCTTGTTTTTGTTATCTGGTTCTTGGCTGTAAAGTGAAAGTGATCTAGGAGCACACACTCACAGATGCAAACGTGATCCCATGGTGCATATATGTATGTAAACCGTGATGGCACCACACATGGGAGGTATTGCTGCAAACATTGGAATGAGCTCAATCAGTTTAGTGTCAGAGCTCACAGTTTATTCTAAACTGATGAGATGTAAATTCTTTTAAAGCATTGCCTAAGGAGATTTTGTGTACCATCACGTTTGCACGCAGTTTTAAGACTTGGCATGTTTGGTATCTATTTACTCAACGCAACATCATCTTTTATATTTTATCAAATATTGGGTATTATATTGTGTTTGTGTGCAAAAAAGTTGGGCAGGTGGAATCTGCACCCTTTCATAAATTTGTGGCCTGTGCTATAGCAAAGTGGTAGGTCTCCTGCTGCTATTTTTCACCAATAAAGCCATTCCTGCCTTCCTCGGAATGTGAAAGGTATTTTCTGCTTGTTGCTGGAGCATGTGATTTGGGTCCACTTGACCACAGACATATGGTCCAACAAGCATGACCAGGGAGATCCTGCTGCCAGCCAGAAAGGATGCAGGATGGGGTACACTGCTGGAGATGGTGGTGCCGCTCATGTGTTGCAGTTTGGTGATGGTAACAGTTTAATCACCTTCTTCATTGGCCTAATTTGGTGACTCCTCAGAGCCACCATTCCTACCCAAGTAACTAAGATCCACAGAAAATGTCATGTGTGAAAAACAGAGTGTACAATTAAGTGCAGCAGTTCAAACGTTAATGGTAATATAGAAGAATAAAATGGCCACTCACATGAATGACTAGTAAAATAAGCAAATAATGAGCATCCTTTATGAGCATGCCATACCACAGTCAGTCCAGAGTCAGCTCAGATGGAAAGCAAGAGGATCTTGGCAGTCTGAATATGCCCCCCCGCAGATCATACTCCAGCATGTAGAGGCCCATGGAAGCCTTGTGATGTCATCTACCAGGTATGAACAGGTGAGTATAGCAACTTGTTTTCTCAAGCCTACCCAAAGAGGATGTCTCTTATTCTAATAAGCCAGACAGCACCTGCCCAGGGGAAGGGACAGGCTGAACTGAAGGACAAGCTAATTGGATGGCTGAGCAGAATACAAAGCCCGGACATTATATAATGACATAAGACTTTCCAAAATTAGTTAATTAAAGAAAACGTTTTTTTTTTTAAATACATCTAAAACTGAAAAATAAATAACAGAAACAAAAAAAAACTGAACTATTAGAATGCAACTTAATCTACTGTATATACTTTTTTTAAATATATACTTTTTATACTATTGTTATGCAGATCGGCCATTGTGAATAGCTATACATATATTCTACTTATTCCTGTAGGCATATGTTGATATTTTTTTTTTAGGAATTGTTGCTTAGCTCTAAGACAGCCCCAGGTGTCCTGTTAAAGAGGTTTTTTTTACAGTTATTTCTTTTTTAGTTTCAGTTGGGTTTATTATTAAAAAATTTATATTAATTCTCTCATTTTGGGAAGTCTCGTTATTATATAATGTCCCCTGGGCTTTGTATTCTGTGCAGATAATGTATCCTTCAGTTCAATCTGTCCCTTCACCTGGGCTGGTGCTGTCCAGTTTATTAGATGAGAGACATCCTTCTTGGGTAGGATTGAGAAAGGGGGCAGTTCCCAAAACAAGTTGCCATGTCCATCTGTTCATAGCTGTCAAGTGAAGTCATGAGGCTTCCCTGGAGCTCTACACGCTGGAATGTAATCATCTGGAGGCACCTCCGGACAGCTGCAATCCTCTTGTTTTCCATCTTTGCTGGTTCTGGGATGATTGTAGAGTGGCAGCCTCATGAAGTATATTCATTGTGTGCATATTATATAAATAATTCATGTGTGTTTCGCTATTTTTCTCTTCCACAGTATTTTACCAATAAAGTTCATACTGCTGCATTTAGCTGTACCCTCGATGTTTTTTCTTTCATTGCCAGCTCAAGATACCCCTAATATTTGGAAAAGCAGCAGCAACAACAGGCAGAAGATAGATGTGTTTTTCCATTTATGCATCTGAGCAGTGATTAATTGCCAAAGAGAAGATATATTGAACCATCTTGAGCTCTGGACTTTTTCATGTGACAATGGGACAAACCTGCTGCAGTTCATATGATGAATGATTATGTGGAGTCAAGGACTGATGTGGACACATTGACAACATATGACTCACTTGACTACTGTGTTGAGGCTAGTCCAATGGCTTAAGCTTGCCCATTATGGGCTGTGGCTTCAGGGGGGAGTTTCCAATGTGTGCTGTCAGTGCAATAAACAGAGCCCGAGCAAGGACTTCCACATTTACCACCACCTGGCCAGCCTTTATTATCATTTCCTGCCACTACTGCTGACCAGTAACCATTACCATCTCCTGTCACTGCAGGTGGCCTGCCATCCATTACCATGGATTGTCAACATCTGATGGTGTCCTTAGTGGACTTTCAACATCTGTCAGTGTTCCTAGTGGACTGTCAACATCTACTAAGCTCTGGGGAAAATGAGTGCAACTGCAGTGGCAAAGTGCATAGTCTATTTGCCTTTAGTAAATTCACCCCTGTGTCTCTTAAATCATCCACTGTAATTTTTATTATTGGAAAAAAGGTGCCTAGTCTCTTCCCTTTCAAATGCAAGTTCTTAAAAAGACTTGCACAATGTTCATAGTGTCTCTGTAATACGTCGGTTTTGTGTTTTTGACTTAATCCAACAGTATACAAATACCCACTCAGTAACTCCCTACCAGGCCAGTTTAGGCAGGACTAAATATCAATGGAGCTATTAACCACTTGCCATCCTGAGGATTTACCCCCCTTAATGACCAGGCCTCTTTTTGCTATTCAGCACTGAACTATTTGAGCTCATAATTGCGTGGCTATGCAATGCTGTACCCAAACAAAATGTATGTCCTTTTTTCACACAAGTAGAGCTTTCTTTTGGAGGTATTTGATCACCTGTGATGTTATTTTTTGCTCTATAAACAAAAAAAGACCGAAATTAAAAAAAAACAAGCAATATTTTTTACTTTCGGCTATAAAAAATATATAGTAAACTCAAAGTTAGTTATAAATTTAGACCAAAATGTATTCTGCTACATGTTTTTGGTAAAAAAAATCCCAATAAGTGTATATTGATTGCTTTGTGTGAAAGTTATAGCGTCTGCAAACTATGGAAGATACTGCAATTTATGCCATTTGTTTGCTATACAGCGCTACACTAGTTTAGTTGACAATTGCGCGGTCATGCAATACGGTACACAAATTAAATTTATGTCCTTTTTTCACACAAATAATTCTTTTGGTGGTATTTGATCACCTGTGTGCTTTTTATTTTTGCCGCTATAAACCAAAAAAGTTTTAAAAAAAAAATTTTTTTGAAAAAAAAAACAATATTTTCTCATTTCTGTAATAAAAATATCCGAAAAACTCATAAATTTAGGCCAAAATATATTCTGCTACATGTTTTTGGTTCAGAAAATCCAAATAAGTGTATATTGATTGCTTTGTGTGAAAGTTATAGCATCTACAAACTATGGTATAGATATTGGAATTTACACAGCTTTTACTTTCTGACTGCCCATCACATTTCTTGAGGTGCTATAATACCAGGATAGTACAATCAACCCCAAATTACCCCTTTTCAGAAAGTAGACACCCTAAGCTATCTTCTGGGAGGCATATTGAGTCCATAAAAGATTTTTTTTCTACAAGTTTTTGGAAAATGACAAAAACATTTTTTTTTTTTACACAAAGTTGTCATTTAAATTATATATTTCTCATGGGTATATGTGGAATTACACCCCAAAATACATTCTGCTACTTCTACCAAGTATGGGGATACCACATATGTGAGACTTTTTGGGAGCCTGCCCACATACAGGAGCCTGAAATCCAATGACCAATTTGAAAGCCTGAAGATGCATAACTTCCTTATTTCACTTTCTCACTACCTATCGCAGTTTCGGAGGTCCTGAAATGCCAGAATAGCACCAAATGACCAATTTTTGGAAAGTAGACACCCCAAGGAAGTTAAAAAGAAGCATGGTGAGCAGGGGCGGACTGACAACTCATGGGGCCCCCGGGCAATAGGGGATCATGGGGCCCCTGTGTCCTTGCCCAAACTCAAAAAAAGTATGGAAAAGGTACCAGGGGCATCTCATGGGGCCCCCTACTGACCCTGGGCCCTCGGGCAGTGCCCGAGTTTCCAAATGGTCAGTCCGCCCCTGATGGTGAGTATTCTGCAGATCTCATTTTTTCTCACAAGGTTTTGAAGTATAAAAAAAAAAAGAAAAAACAAGTTTTTGTTTTCTTTCTTCATTTTCCAAAAATTTGTAGCAACAAACGAGATCTGCAAAATACTCACCATGCTTTTTATCAAATTCCTTGGGGTGTCTACTTTCTAAAAAGGGCTCATTTGAGGGGGGGGGGGCTTGGTGCTATCCTGGCATTTCAAGGCCTCTGAAACTGTGATAGGTAGTCAGGAAGTGTAATGAGGAAATAAAGCCTTTTAAAAGCCTGAAGGTGCTTATTGGAATTTGGGGTCCTGTACTTAGCTAGACTGCCAAAAAATCTCACATGTGGTACCCCCATACTTGGGAAAAGTAGCAGAATGTATTTTGGGGAGTAATTCCACATATACCCATGGCATGTGTGAGCAATAAATAATTTTTTTTGTCATTTTCCAAAAACTTGTGGTAAAAAAAAAATTCTTCTATTGACTCAACATGCCTCTCAGCAAACAGTTTGGGGTGTCTACTTTCCAAAAAGGGGTTGTTTTGGGGGGGCGGGGGCATTTTATGCCCAGCATTAGAAGTTTATGCAATACATCATTCACTCTAACCACCTGAAGACCAAGTCTTTTCTGACACTTTTTGTTCACATGAAAAAAATCTGTATTTTTTGCTAGGAAATTACTTTGAACCCCCAAACATTATTAATTTTTTTACAACAGACACCCTAGTGAATAAAATGGTGGGTACTGCAATTTTTTATGTCAAGCTAATTTTTTTGAAAAACATGCATTTTATTTACTTTTAATGCACAAAAACACAATACATTGGCCAATTATTTGGTAAATTATAAAAGATGATGGTATGCCGAGTAAATAGATACTAAACATGACATGCTTTAAAAGTGCGCATGCCCCGTGCAATGGCGACAAACTGCATACATTTTTAATATCCATAATGCTTTAAAAGCCTTTACGACCTACCATTTTAGATTTACAGAGGAAGTCTAGTGTTAGAATTACTTGCCCTTGATCTGACGTTCATGGCGATGCTTCACATGGTGCAACTGCTGTTTACATAGCGGCACAGGGTCAACGCTTGACCAAGCAGTTGTGCGTGTGTGCGCGTGTGCGGGGGGGCAAGGGTGCTTTTTTTTTTAAGTTATTTTGATTTTTTTAAATTATTTTTACACTGTACCTTTCATTTTTTTTCACTTTTAATGCTATCATAGGGAATGCAAATATCCCCTATAACTTCAATGGGTGTTGCCATATATTCTTTTTTGAGAAATCTGGGGTCTATGAGACTCTAGATAACTCCTCTGCTCTTACAATTATCTGATCTCACCAAGATTGGTGTGATCAGATGCTTTCCCAATTTGCAAACGGTGCCGTTTATATCGTTGAAAACTGAAGTGATGAAATACCCGTTGCTTCCTATTTCTTAGACTATAAAGATGATTGACACCATTCTGGTCTCCATGCAGCTCTATGGTCAGCTGGCAGGAACATTGGCTGCATTCTCAGCTTCCCTCGATGGCACTTGACTGCCTGAGGAGGCTGTGGAACGCAGTGTGTGGGGGGGTATCTTCTCCCGCTGCTTGGAAAAGCAATCCTGCAGCCACTAAGATTGCAATACCAGGATGATATCTGCAGCTGTAGGCATCATCCTGGTCTAACCAGTACGTCGCAGGTTCTTGTTGGGTATATACAGTATGCTATGTATTTTTTTTTGTGTATGCAACCTGTGGGCTGAATGAAAAATAGAGAAGAAATCTTTGCCAGAAAAAGTGTGTGGTATGCCCACCATTAGAATATACCGCCCTGCATTCCCTCACTTCTAATGGTGGGCACACTTTAGGTCGTACGATGCCACGTGCACCAATTCCAAGATTGTACAAATGTCTAAATAGCGGCACGTTTGAATAAAAATTGTTCACGCATAAGTGGTACTCCATATGGAAAAAGGATGATACCAAGTCCCAAACTATCTTGCCACTGCTCACCATGTAGTCTGGGCATCAGGGGGGCTCCACGTTAGTATTTTTTCCCTCATAAATCTGAAACGTATATGTATAGCCTGTTGCCCTCTCACAGGTCTTATACATCTTGACCCCATATCTGGCATGCTTGCTGGGGAGAAATTGTTTGAATTCAAGGTGGCCAGAAAAATTAATGAAGGACTCATCAACGCAGATTTTTTGCTGAGGAGTATAGACATCTGCAAATTTTTCGCTAAGGTGATATACAAGGGGCCGAAGTTTGTGGAGCCAGTCAAATTCAGGGTCACCCCAAGGATGACAGAGTGTATTATCATTGAAATGCATAAAACACATTATACTCTCATATCTATGCCTGGCCATGGCAGCAGAGAACACGGCATATGATGAATCGGGTCTGTAGACCAATACAACCGCAATTAATTTTTTTAGTAATGCCCATGTTGAGGGTTAGGCCCAATAAAAATGTATATCTGGAAACTGTAATGGTTTTCCGTGTGAATGGTCTGGCAAGGTTTGAATTTGGGTTGGCGGCGATAAATTGTTGTGCATATAAATTGCTTTGATCCACAATGCATACAGATCTTCTGTGAAAAACAGCTCCAAAAAATCAAGGGGAGTAGTTAAATTTGCTGTTTCCACCTGAATTACGCATTGGGCAGTGAATGAGGGAAGTACGGGTGCTGCAGAATTTGTAGGCTGCCAATCAGGGTTTGCAAGCACATCCGGAAGCATACTGGGGGCTCTACGGGCCTGTGTGTGAATTCTTGGTGGTTGCGGGACAATACTTGTGCTTGTCACCACACCAGCTTGTACTGCACTTATGGGACTTGCCATGTCACCAAGTGATACTGCAGTGCTGGTATGTGGACGACCAGGATGTACTAGGATGCAGGTGCTCGCCAGTTCACCAAAAGGTTGAGCAGCACTAGTACTGGCACTCTGCTGCTTTAGGGAGTCATCAAAATTTACCAGCAAGTGCTAGCAGAGATCAGGCCTGATTCTGCAAACACTGCAGTTTTGTGTGCAATGTATCAAGTGACAGTGGCCTACTGACACTGCACTTGCTGGTGGAGAAGGGGGGGTAAGAGTAGGGGCTAAACGCAAGTGCTGGCAGGTGCCCCGGCTAATCCCACTAATGCTGTGTTTTTGGGGATACTATACATATACATATGTGAACGCTGGTATAGTGCTGATCTGATCAAAGATATTGATCCGTTCAGACACTATACTAGCAATGGAGGTTTATTGTGTATGAGCGTGTTCCTGGCAATCAAGGGGTTACATGTGATTACTGGTGTACTGACAGGCAATCTTACACTATCTGGAGGGGTGTGAAAACCATGAGAGCACGAATCACGTATATATACGTGATTTTGTGCACCTGTGCTGTCCTATAGCAGTATTTCTGTTATAGGGCGGTCAGAAAGCAGTTAAAGAACAGGTTTGCGTTGCGGTGCTGCGTTACTTTAACTGACAATTGTGCGGTCAAGCAACACTGCACCCAAATGAAATGTACATCCTTTTCTCCCCACGAATTGAGCTTTCTTTCAGTGGTATTTGATGGCCTGTGCATTTTGTTATTAAGCATGTCCAGTAAAAAAATAAAAAAAAATCAGATTTCATTATAAATTTATATAAAATATAAAATAAATGTATTAAGCAACATGTCTTTGCTAAAAAAAAATCCAAAATGTGTAAATTAATTGGTTTACGAGAAAGTTATAGTGGTTACAAATGGCGGTATAGGTACTGGAATTTTTTTTCTAGTACTAATAATGGCGGTGATGAGCAACTTATAGCGGGATTGTGGCATTATTCTAATACTGGGAGGAACTGACTTGGTGTCACTGACATCCCCAGTGACACCAATACAGTGATCAGTGCTAAAAAAAAAGCACTGGCAATGTACTAATGGCAGGAATGGGTTAACATGAGGGGTGGTCAAAGAGTGTCAGGGATCGCGGCTCCGTGGTCCACGATCGCGGCTCTGTCCCCCGCGCATGCGCATTGGCGGCAGATCGCGCCGGGACACAGGCACTAGGTCCCGGCGAGCCGCGGCTGACAGGACGCCGCGCATGCGCAGTAGGCGCCGGGGGCGCGCCTCAGGCGTCCAATGACAGCCGGGGGCGTGTCCTAGCCGGCCAATGACAGTGCAGGGCACACTATTTAAAGATGCCCTGCACTGTCACAGATTGCCGCAAGGTCTTCCTGTGATCCTGAGTTCCTGCACCTGTCTAGTGACCCTGATTGACCCTGACTACGCTGCCTGCCCCTGTGATTGACCCGGATTGCCCTGACTATTCTGCCTGCTCCTGTGATTGACCCGGATTGTCCTGACTACTCTGCCTGCTCCTGCGTTTGACCCGGATTGCCCTGACCATTCTACGGATTGACTTCCCTGCTGACCCTGCGTGTGACCCGACTACTCTTCGCCTACCGATTCTGTACCCCGCTTACCCTCACGGGCCCACGATCCGTTACTACCCTGCTGGGGCCGCCATCCTCTTCATATCTGGCTCTCCCGGTACCTGTCCCCAAAGGTCTCCTCAGCCACTGGTGGGCCTGCTTGGAGGTCGTGACCTGGCCCGGGACTGTTTCAAGTCCATCCCCACCATCAGGGGCTCTGGTGAAAGCACAGCCCGGGCTTAGACCCCACGCTCTGAGTAGGTCTGTCAGTTGGCAGCCTGAGGCACCACCTGGCGGATCATAACAAAGAGTTAACTGTGTGATGGAGTGTTTTACTAGGGGGCGGAGGTTGTGTTCTTCACTGTAAGCACACTGCTCTGGATGGCTGTGCTAAGCCATCCAGAGCAGTGTGCCCAAACGGACAGGGAAGAGAGCTGTTGGTAAATAATGCAGACCTCCTCCCTGTCGGTGATGGCCAGTAACCACCAGGCGCCGGCGGGTAATGACCGGCTGGGACATAGTGATTTACACCTGAAGCAGAAATTGGCTGCATGGGTAGGGCGTGCGCATGGCTCACACACGCCCCCTACCCGGAAATGCAGAATAACATATATATATATATATATATGTGTGTGTGTGATTATGTGTGCAGGGGCCACCCTGTAGCATTAGATCTACTATAGGGTGGTCCTAAAGTGGTTAATAAAGAAGGTTGGCACCACATCTCACAGACAATAACTTTTTTACCTTTTTTCAGTTCTGTTGGTTCCTTTGTAGGCTTCTTTTCTGAAAAAAATAAGTGGTCAGTGAGACAAAATTATAGTTTTATTGTAGTACATCTAAGCAAATAAATACAGGTTTAAGAGTATATCACATATGCATTATATTAAATGTCCAAACAGAGACATTATAATCCTCTGTAAATTTACCAAGTACACCTTTTTCAGGAATTATATCTTTATTTTTAAAATAATATGTTTAATATAATTTAAATTGCTTATATTTCTGAGGCATTGATGACACAGCTGTAAAAATGCAACTTATATTTGTAAGCTAACATTGTCAATACTGTTATTTGGAAAATTGTAAGGCTGGTTGTATTATTTTAACTATTTTAAAAAGCTTCAGTGTTTGTAGAACTTTCAGTTCTTTCGTACTCCTTTTATGAATACAGGATGTACCTGTATTCATAAAATGATTTTGCACCATTGTATTGAGCTTTTTGATACATATGCGCCATAAGCACAGATCATTAGTTTCCATTGGTATAGGGATCATAAATGCAAGAGTCACAGCTAAGACCAGGCTCCTGCTCTAATTGGTGGCCTGGGCTAATTTCTATTACTGTCCCACGTAATAAAATTATTATTTGAGGTGCTCATAAAAAATGAACCACAGCAGACAAAAAAGTTTATGATGAGCAGCATGTCATGTGAATCTTCGATGTTGCATAATCAAGGGCAGTGGAGAGGGTGAGGCATAAAAGGAATCCAATTCAGAATTTGCACAGCTTTAGGTATGTTGATGTGTCTAGCTTAGAACAGCAGTATCTCTTATTGAAAACTACAGCTGAAGAGATTTCTGCCTATTCTTGGTCACATTGTTGCATCGCAAGGGCCTGCTATAATGTTTTGCTTAACTCAATCAATGTGAGCAAGTCAGTGCTTATTATTAGCACTTGAGATCTCTGTGTGCTACCCTGATTGCTTCTGACAATTCTTATAAAAGCTGTATAAATAATGGGAGGTATCCTATCAAAATAATATTTAAGTATACTTAAACGTGCAATCTTGTTTAATCTTTCAATACTGAAAGGAAATCCTTAGACTGCCAACATATGACTTTAGGAATCCACTCGTTCAGCTATACTCAGAATAATTCAGATAGATTTGTTCCTTTCCAGAATACACACACAGTCATACAGTCATTACCAAAAATGTTGGCACTTCTACTTTTCTGTCAGATAATGCCCCCCTTTGCCCAGAAAAGTGTTGCAATTACAAATATTTAGGCATTCTCCTGTTTATTTCTTTTATTTTAAGTTTCATCCAAGCACATAACATCCCCCCCCAAAAAAGTTGAGCCCCCCCTACATACAGTATGCACACATACGAATGTAAACTCACACGTCAAGGCGCCTATGAGGAGGAGGAGCCAGAACAATAATGCTAGCACAAGACCTCCTCCATAATGCTAAACTGATGACCTATAGGGCCTTTGAATTGCCTATAGAAAATATAGGGTACTGAAGTTTGTCACCATTTCATAGGCACACACAAATTTAAGGTATGCCATGTTGGATATCTATTTACTCTAAGGTGCAACCTTGTCTTTTATATTTTACCAAAAACTTGGGTCATTTATTGTGTTTGCTTGCTCTAAAATTCCCCTTAGTGTGTTTTTTACTGAAATGTTGCATTTCCTAGACCTTTGTGGTAATATCGTGTGACATAAATAATTGGAACTACCACTATTCTATTGTCTAGAGTGTTTGCTTTCAGAAATATACAATGCAAAAATGGCTCTTGCAGCAAAATGGTTAAAGCTGAGCTCTTGGCTTACAAACATTCATTAAAACATATTCATCAATAGCTATGAAAAATATAATTCCAGTTTGTGTTTATCAAATGCCTTTGCAAATCCAGATATTTCCTTATAAAAGTAGCTGTGACATTATCACTGTGCTGTACATAGGCTGTGCAGACAGCAGAGCTATGGGTGGGGGCAGCAGACTTCACCCACTACAGGCTGCTTGTAGAAAACTACCGAAAGGGGGAGACAAGACAAGATCAATTACCATGTAGCCTGACCAGTCTTTATTACAGGAAGCTCCTGCACAGATGTTTCACACTGGATTACTGCACAGATCTGGGAAATGTACACAAAGCACTATGGGGAGGCCCACCTAGATCCAGTTCCAATGGGATGGCCCTTTGTTCTTGTGCTTTGGATCCATCAAGTTATTCACCCTAGTTACCAGAATTTCCCTGGGCTTCAATGAGAGGGACATTATTGACAAGAATAATAGCAAGTAGCTGTTTTCATCAAAGTAGTGATTCTCAGCCTGACTCTGTGTTATTATAGAATCTCAGAGGCTATGCTATACAGCCACATGTTATCCTTGTTGAGTCAAAGATACACTGCTGTGAAGAGTCCATTTACTAAGCGACATATCAGCATGGATGTCACATCACTACCTTAAACTCAGTCTTTCAAAAACTGAGCTTGTAATATTTCCTCCTCCCTGATCCCCCACTCACGACTTTACCATTAAGATCAACAGCACAACCATTGGTCCTTCCCCTCATGCCAGGGTGCTAGGCGTAATCCTAGACACTGACCTCTCCTTTGGGCCCACATCCACTCACTGGCTAAATCCTGCCGCCTCAACCTCTGGAACATTTCCAAAATCCACCCCTTTCTGACCAATGACACCACAAAACAACTTATCCACGCCTTGGTTATACCCCGCCTCGATTACTGCAACTCCCTCCTCACTGGTCTACCGTTACACAGGCTATCCCCCCTTCAGTCTATTATGAATGCTGCTGCTAGACTCATACACCTTACCAACCGATCAGCGACTGCTGCCCCTCTCTGCCAATCCCTCCACTGGCTTCCACTAACCCAACGTATAAAATTCAAAATACTAACCACAACTTACAAAGCCATCCACAACACTGACCCTAGCTACATCACTGACCTCATCCACAGATACCGCACAAATCGCCCACTCCGCTCCTCCTATGATATCCTCCTCTCTAGCTCCCTCATCACCTCCCCCCACGCTCGCCTCCAGGACTTCTCCAGAGCCTCTCCCATCCTCTGGAACTCCCTACCACATCATGTCCGGTCAGCCCCCACCCTGACTGCCTTTAGGCAATCTTTGAAAACTCACTTCTTCAGGGAAGCCTACACCACCTCCACCTAAAAACTGTACTTGAATCACCTCCGCCAGATTATCCCCCGCAGCTATCACCTTTTGTATCACCTCCCCCTTCCTTTAGATTGTATGCTCCATGAGCTGGGCCCTCCTATTACTTCTGTACTGAAATGCATTGTAATTGTACTGTCTCCCTTATATTGTAAAGCGCTGCGCAAACTGTTGGCGCTATATAAATCCTGTATAATAATAATAATAATAATGTATTGGACCATGTTTGGCAGTTTTCATTATTCTACAGGGTATGCGTGTTTTGTCATACTGAACCTGTTTTGCTTTATTACTTCTAACTTTGCACCTATTTAGTAGACTGAAAGTTACAGTTACTCCCTGTCTGATTATTCAGCTGATTACCTACTCTGTTAAAATAATATTTATTACTGATTTAAATAACAATCTATTTAAATTTAAAGAATACAAAAATGCCCTCTGCTGAAAAATATATGAATGTTAGAAGGCTTTGCCAAGAAAGGTCCATTGCAAATATTCAATTTACCAATGAGTATCTTTAAGTTTTGAGAAGTTAAACATTATTACCTTTCTTTGCCTCTACGGGCACCTTTACTGTTTTTTTCACGGCTAACGCTAAAAAATAAAACATTGCAACTGTTAATTAAGTTAGACCAAGATTTGAGAAAATGTGTGGTAATAAGCTACAATTTGTGCAAATATCAACATGCATGTAAAACGACTGTGTAATACATTCTGATACAGTGTAATACATTCTGATACAATCAGTCTACAAACCAGCAAATCAAATCCATTTCAAGTTAGTTTGTTTATTAAAATTTGGTAATTACTGTAAAAAATAGTCTCATAAAAGAAAGTACATTACACATAACACAGGCCCCCTTTCCCAAAAGATTGTGGGTAGCTATCTGTTAACAGAAATACAGAAATATCCTTTAAAGCAAAGTTTCTAATCATTTTTATATGTTGTCCTATAAAATGATTTTCTGATTTTTTTTTTGTTGATGCTCTTGCCATAAGATTCAGGGACACAACCATATTTAGGTTAATTTCCTATTGCCATAGTAACTTATATAATGTATAGAACAATGTATGGATCCTTTTTACTTTACAGAGTGGACACCCATCTACTTATAAGGCAATGCGGTTGATTTACTAAGGGCAAATAGGCTGTTCAAAAAGGGAGGTTGCACTCTACATTTTGAATTTTTCCTAGACTTTAATGAATGTGGTTATATTTCACTTAGCAAAGAATACCAAATCATGTGCAAGCAAAGTAAAAAAAAATGCCTGTACCTGATTGCATGATGGAAGTCTGCAAAGCTTTACCTTTTTCACTAAGCTCTGGTGAAACTTTCCTTGCAAATTGCAATGCCCCTTTGCCAGCCACTTCACCTCCTCCTGCATGTGCTGTGGCTGTGAATTATGGCCACTGTCAGACAGAAAATCAGATATGTTCCCTGACTCTAGATAGTGTGGCTTGACCACTATTTTGTTCTGGGAAAACCTGCTTACTTCCTACTACCACTGCACGCAGATTCTCTGCCTCTCACTTTAGGAATGCCTGACATATTTTTATTAAAATGGATTGACAACATTTAATGGTAAAAGGGGGGTAAATATGTGGTGCTTTGGTGCACACTACCGTATTGAACATGTATGTGGTGATATGCAGCAAACAAAGGCAGGTTTGCCTGTGTGAGCACTGTACACTGCCCACCCAAAAAAGTCCCTATCAACAAAATTAATATACACCTCCCCCAAAAAATAAACTCTGAATCACTAAATGTAACCCATTTTTTTTTAACTAGGCAGACTATTTAAAAAAGTGGAAAAATGTAAATAAAAGAAAATGTAATAAAAATAATTAGAAAAAGACATACGTTGGGGTCCAGCAGCTAAATAGCAACTGCAGTACTGTTGCTGCTGACACAAAAAAGAGTGGTCCTAAAATGACTGTTGGGTCTCTGATCTGCTGTGCCACTGGCCTATTTGTACAAAGTTGGGGGATTTGGATTTATTTTTTTTTAAGAGTAAACTAAAGCCTTTTAGAACTGTTGTGGCTACTACCTCTGCAAATCAATTAAAGCCTATTACTGGTGGATATAAAAAAATTAAATGTCTAAGAAAAACAAAGCAGAACATAAAAAAAACATTTTCCTGTCAAAATAAATCACAATAAGGTGATGCTGCTGTATTTAGACCAAGCTAAATATAAAATTAAAAAAAATCAAATACACATCCAAATTATTTGATTCTGGAAAAGGCCGCCATTGTGTGTGAAGTAACTTTTTTAGGTTATACTATATACTAAGGTACCTCCCAAGTATTTAATTTTCCATGTCACCCTCAAATTCACATGAACCCCTTCCCATCCAGCCTTGGCATCCCTTTAATAGGATCTAAAAACCCGGGGGGGGGGGAGGATCAGGGATCATATGACAATTGTGATTGGCTGTTTACACTGGTAACATTATTAAAATCTGGTCCCACTGATCTCAATCATTATTGGGAACCAAAATCTATCTGTGACAGCTGGTCTCTGTGCTGGGATGAACAATGTGCTTTCTGCACAGAAACATTGGCCACCCAGTGTGTAGTGTGTGGAAGCTAAAGCCCACCCTTTTGCCACCACACATATGTGTTACACGGGGGGCAACAGGTTAATAGAACCTTCTCGCTACTGTTTGCTATTTTAAAAAAATGTTTTTGCTTTCTTAATGATCCCAAATGGAAGTGCCTACCTCCACATGCCTTTTTGAGCTCTTTTTTGACAATAACTTGCCTAATAACCTTGACAATGGACAGAATTAAGTATGAAGAGTCGCCCCCATTTCAGTGTGGTTTGCTGCTAAGCCTTGGTTTTGTGAATTTTAGACAGGTTTTTGATGAATCCTTGGTGAACCTACCCTAGGCAGATTTGCTTATCCCTAATGATAAGTTCCCCATTAAATTATTTGAATTGATTTTCTGACATTAAAATTATAAACCTATGTGTCTGAGCACAAACTATTTTGGATATGATTATTTTCCTTTTTTTGAATTATATTGAATATGAGATGAATTATATTTTAAAGCAAATCTGCTTAAAATTCCCCATCCCACTGCACTGTTGCCTACCGACAGGTTGCTGGCAATTATCAACAATGTGGGAGTAGATAGAGAGCTTCAAGTGACAAAGAAGACTGGGATTTTGAACAATTGGTGGTGAAGATCAGGCCCCTTGGCAGAGGTGATAAGGCTAAGTTTAGGCACTAATCGATGCCTAGAAAATATTTTCCAAACAATATTAACGCCAGTGTATAAAGTGCTTAAATATATGAAAACACAATAATAACCTAATTACAGTCAATGATAACCTAAAAAAATACACCAAAATACATGCATAAATCTCGTAATGACCACTATAACAAAGCTGATATCTAGAAACAAAAAAGTAATAAAATCAAGTGACAAAACTTGAACAAAAAAAAACAAGTTCTCTTGAAATCAGGTGTGACATATGTGAACATGCAGTCTATACATATGTTAAGTGCTCAGTCCTCAAATGTTTGTGAATTTTTTTTTATTTACCCAATATTTTTACAGGAAGATTTAATAGATACTGTCCGAAGCACAAAATCCGCAGAGAACTGGTATTAAGGCATTCCTTATTCATTCCTTATCAAAATAATATTTGATGTTTACAAAATGATTGCTCTGAACAAATCGTTTGGGAAAATACCTTTCTTTGGCTTTACTGGCTCTTTGGGCTCCTTTTTGAGTTTTTTCTCTGGTACTTCTAGAATAAATTGAATAAAGAAATGTGTATCAGACCATATATTGTTATCATATTTGCACAGAGCGGGATAGATCTAATAAAAGAACACAGGCAACCTAGCAAAATGAAATTTCATGTAGCTTAGCAAATGAGGTAAAGCTGTGCTGACTTCAATCATTCAATTATATGCAAGCAAACATCCTGTTTTGTTTTAGTATTACATATGATTCAGTATTCAAAGCAAACACTTTTTTAAGGCTAAGTTTTAAACAATCAGCACAAGGAACTTTACTTATTATCAGTGTGATGTGTCTCCACACTGGTGCTGTCTCTTGCTTTTAGTAGAATTCTTCTTTCCTCTAACCCCCTTATCCTCACCACTGTAATCTTTTTGCGCAGTGGGAAATAATAGAACTGGGAGAGCTGTCATATGCATTCACCAAGAGTGCTCGACTATGCTCTCCATTTCTGTCAGGGCAGGGGCTGAGGAACGGACAGGCAGGCCTAACAATGTAACGCACTGGCTGACGACAACCACCACCCACAGACCGAAGTCCCTCAGGGCACAGAGTCTAAGTCCCAGGCTGCCCTTCACCAGGGCCCCTGATGGTGGGGATGGACTTGACGCAGCCAGGAACCAGGTCGCGGCCCCCGAGACACCTCAGCTGCGGTAATGGCCGCCACCAATGGCGTGTAGCTGGTGGAAGAGACAAAAGAGTAGTCAGACAAGCCGGGGTCAACAACAGCAGAACAAAACCGTACAGGACAGCAGACGAGAATCACAGGTCACGAGCCGGGTTCAGCAACAGAGGGTCAGATCAAAGGAGAATACAAAGAATAGTCAAGTCACAAGCCGAATCAGATACCAGGAGAGTCAGAACAGAGTAATAGCAACACAAAGACACAAGACACAAGTGCAAAGAGCATGTGCGGGCCACAGGCTTATATGTCATCAGCCACACCCCTCTGGGGGATGGACCACAGAAACCTGAAGGCATAAAAGGATTCCCATCATGCACAGCAGAATCCAAGATGGACGCCAGCACATGGAGCAACATAACCTCAGGGAAAAGGTAGCACCTTGACAATTTCTTCCCACTCTATTCAAAGTCTTTGCTATTTCTTCAAATGCAGGAGGCAAACCTTTCAATCATCTGTCCATCCTCCATTCATAGATAGTTTTTCATTCATTGAAGTGATAATATGGCTTCTATGAATGGGGTAGTTGGCCAAAAAGGGTGGGCATAGTTGGGCAGTCTAGGCGAGTGCTTATGACAGCTCCCTCAGCTTTATTAACCTCCATCACACTGGAAGATTACAGCAGCGGGGTAGGAAAGAATTGGAGGAAGAAGATTTCTGATAAACCAGAAGACAGCAACACAAGGGAAATGTTGCACTGATAATAAGTAATGTCCCTAGTGCTGAATATTTTATTTACAAAACTTAGGCTTTAACCTCATTCACTAAGTTAAGTGAAAATATTACTTCTTAAACAAACCAATTCCAATGTGTGGGGACAAATAATGTTTGAAAAATGTAATAACAGAAACAAGAAGCAAAGCACTGTTTGTAATATTGCATTATGCACAAAAACACACATTGAAAATACTTTGCAGTTTGCCTTTAACTAACCTATTTTTGGTTCAGCTTTTTCTTTTTTGGGTTTCTTGAGTGGAGCTACAGAAATATAAATTTAAAATATTAGTAGAAAGTATTTTCATTTCATATTTTTCTATTTGGTAATGCAGTAAATTGTGATGGGCATTATCTTATCTGTACTCACTGGACAGCTATGAACAGTAGTAGAGGCTGATTAACTAAAGGAGTTGGGAATCTTTACTTAATAAATTGTGTGAAGAAGATTCACCTGAATTATCCAATCATGTGAAAACCTTCCTGTTTATTTTATCTGCAAATAATTGGATAATTTAAGTCTTTCCCCAGTTTATTGAATGAATGCTATCAAATATTTAGTAAATTCATTATAATAGCTAATACAGTATAATCTGTCCTAATTGGTTTATTTATTAGCACATTAAAATTCATTTCCAGTTTTGCTGCCAAATGTATAGGGAAATCGCTTACTCTATATTTGTTAAGCATTCCTACTCACATAGCATAAATAATCCAGTCTGTACTGTGCTTAATTTTTTGAAAATTAGATGTGTACAGCTTGTGTCTTAACAGAGGTTAAAGATCTGAGGGCTCAGGTGGTAAATTGCATATTAATAAACTTAATTTGATTTTCTTTTGAATGAAATCATTTGTTTTATTAACATTTTTTATAAATTTCTTCTTTCTTTGTAGAAGTCTAGATCAGGTCCAAGAAGACTTGATCTAACCCCCACAGGCCTGGAAGAGTCTCCAAGATGTCCGGGATCAGCACATGTGGCGTCTGACTTTTCTGAGCATGTGCAGGACGAGATGAGTCCAGGCGTGTGTTTTTTCATCAGGTAGGGCTGCCTGACGGACTCAATCGATCTCCTCTCTGGATCAGACACACAACATCATCTGGCTACAGACGTCTCACTCTCACAGTACACACTTAGAGGCGCTGTGTTTCTTTGTTTCCCTTCTGCAGAGTTATGCTTCACTCCTACACAGCTTGCCCTTAGTGCCTACTAGACTACTTTCACCCCTGCCCATTTGGAACTCATCAAACATACATGGACTGCCACACCATGCTCCTTAAATTACTAGACCACCTATTGATTTTGTAAACTAATTTGTGAACTTTCTTTTTGCCAAAGAAACCAGAAAAATTGTACATCTTACAGAACAGTTACCTTTTTTTGACTCAGCGGGTTCCACTTTATGTTCTGTCACTGGAGTTTCTAACAATGAAAACATTGGATTAATGACATACCGAATAGTAATGAACTTTTATCAATCAGATATTTGATTTAAAAATATATAGAAGTACCAAATAGTTTGTTGCCTATACTGTACATATAAAGTATGCAAAGTGTAATGATATTATGTTCATGCCTATATTTTTTATATAGTCCCATTTAATATTTCTTTACTTTTAACGTTATCTTTTTATTTACAATATATCATTACAATACTGAAAACTGTCATACTTTAGTCAAAAAATTCCCTGACAACTTCTTGCTAAAATGCGACAGCACACAAACACATAGCTACATCGCTCTGTCAATATTTGTTATCCAGCTGCCACCACTCCTAAGCTATAACTTTATTTTGATAGCTCTGTGGAATGGCTTTTGCAACTTTGTGAGGTAAATCATTTTCTTTTTCCTCTAAGACTGTACTTTGATTGTATTTTTGGCTGCAATAGTGGTTGTAATAATCCTTGGGCTGATATGACTAAAAAAAAAAAATCACTAATGAAAGCTAAAAGTTTAGAAGTTCTGCTTAATTTACTCTTGCAGTTTAGTTCCTATGCTGGGAAACTTATTAGGTTCACTTAATTCTATGGCATAGCACACTCTGATCTGTTACTCATGCAACCTTGTAGAAAGGCAGGAAAGTATTATGTGTTTCACCATAACCAGAAGTACTACTACTGGATGGGTTGGCAGCAGTTTGGAGTAGTAGAGGTGTGAACATAAAGCGCATATCAAAGTACATGTTTATGTGAAAGCTGACTTCTGTGGATACTGGTACACAGTTGAGTTGCATATAAGGGGTGATTTTTTAAAGAATATTTAATTCTGTGCAATCAGTTTTGCAATCCAGGCACATGTGGCAGATGGAACAACCAAAACCTCAACCTCAGCTGTAGGAGCCCCATAGCTTAGTCAAGAACATTGGCCAAGACACACTCCCAAACAGCTAATTGGACAATGAAGCAGCAGCATCTACACATGGAAGAGCTCATCCTTCTGCTTCCTGTTTTGTCAACCTGTCATTATGTTCCCCCTCAGCCGATATAGAGTCCAAAATACTTCCAACATTGACCCTTCCTTTTCTTTGTAACCTAATATACAGAAATTACCCCCTTACACTTAATAGACACTCTATAGACACTCTGCAGAAACTGCTACTGATTTTCTGATCAGGCATAAGCAGCAAATCATCTCACAGGTCTCACCCCAATGCCTCAGTGTAAGGGTTAACAATGGTACCAGAGACAAGGGAGCCCAGAATTGCTATAACAGTCTATAACAATCGGCATTCCTTGGTCAGGAAGTATGTTAATAGATATTGACTTCTATTAACTTCAGATCTTAAAATTGCAAAATACATTCCCTCTACGCCTCAAATTACATATAGAAGAGCTCCCTCCTTGAGAGATAAACTAGTTAAAAGTAATTTTGTCTCTACTGACTATAACACCCCTGATACAGAAAAAGGCACCTTCCCATGTGGTGAGTGTAATTATTGAAGATTCATCTGTCAAGATCCATATCCAACATTGCCCAATGGTAAGACTTTCCATCTGAGACAGTCTGTTGACTGCCTCACAAGGGGGGTTGTCTATATTATGTCTTGCCCCTGTGGAGCCTTTCATGTGGGCAAGACAATGTGTGAATTCTGGTGAAGGATATATGAACATACACATGCATCAAGTTGCAATATATATTCACCCATCAGTAGACATATTGTCAAAGCACATGGTTAAGGAATGCAAGACCTAAAATTGTGGGACCTGGAATGGGTATTCTTTAATAACAGAGGGGGTGATATCAATAAGATTCTTTTACAAAAAATAAATTAAATGGATTCATCGTTTAAAAGCTAATGTATTTCCAGGTTTAAATGAAAAAAATAAGCTTTAAACCTTTCTTGAAAGGCTTTGTTTCTGGTAAATAAGAACATGATTTGTAATTAGGGAGCCCTGGATTGTGTGTCTTGCTTTTCTATAAAATGGAATTGATGTATATATTTATATTATTTTCTGTATTCTTCTGTTTAAATTATGGATAGTTTGTGTTTTGTCTGTGACTGCTCTGTATTGGAAGATATTGGAAATTCTTTTTCCTTTATCTCCCTTTTGCTGTGACACCTTATTATCTCTTTTGAGAACGTTCATATTTTATTTCAACATTATTGTGTGTATATTGCTTCTGTTATTAATTTCCTTTCTTTTTTGTGTGTGAATTTTTGTTTTTATGAATGGTGATGTGAGCCACTCTTCATGTGGTGTGTGTTTTGTTTTGTTCTTGCTGTTTTTGGTTTTTGCTCTAGGTATCCTTGCTGGTCTTCCTTATGGCATTGCCTTGCATCTGGCACGTGTGGACCCCATACACAATCACTCGTGGAATGGGGGTTTCTTTTTGGTCTCTTCTCTCCTTTGCTTAGGTTGAGCGTTTGTTTCTTTGTCTCCCTTTCCATCGGAGATATGTTGTGTAGCAACTCTGGGGCATGCACGCATGTTGGCGCTGATCACGCCGGACCGGAAATGACGTTCCAACACGGCACATGTGCCGGAAGTGATATCGGTCGGTGGACATCTTTAGTTGGTGTGCTTTTTCATTTGGTCTCACTGATCTCTAATGGCTATATAAGCTATTTAGTCCCAGTTCACTTTCTTCAAGTGGGAGCTGTAGCTGTGGCGGTTCTCTGGGCTGTTTCTATCTTGGTATAAGATAGAGGTATACTATCTGTGACTATTAGCCTGTTGTTTGATCTCCATGAGTAGCTACATTTAGTATCTTATTTTTTGTATACCTTCTAGAGACCATTTGTGGTTCCACACTTTGACGCCTCATACAGGAGAAGCTCATCAGTGATCTAGTCTAGGTATATCTATTGACTTTATTGACTCATCTATCTGTATACTTTAAGTGGATTACAGATTTCATCTAGGACAAGGCTGTTTTTTGATATTTTTGCCTCTCCCCATATGGATATCTCCTTTTGTTTCAGATGTCTGGGTTGATCTAAGTGCTTGATAGAGGGGTGTGTTACTATTTTGATTTCCTTATTGACCTCCATTACACCATTTTATGTGAGTTTCTATTCTCTTTCCTCACATACTGTATATTACATAGAGTGCCAATAGACTTAATACATCTAATCTTTGGTTTTCATGATTATGTTTAGCATTCATTCACTCAGTTTGACCACTGAGGGATCTGTTTGCACAGACTGGAATTAACCAGCAAGGATACTTTGAATTTCTGTTTTTATGAATGGTGGAGTGAGTCACTCTTCATATGTTATGTGTGTTTTTGTTTTTTTTTTTCTCTTCACTGAATTACTTTACTATTAAATTATTATTACTAGAATACTGTTTATGGCAGCTCACCTTTCCCCCTGAAGAAGATTCAAATTATGAAAATTCAATTAATTGAAACGCGTTGGGGTTTTTCTCTTTGGAGATATACAGCTTAATCATTGCCACGTCAAAATTATGTTTTATGTATTGTGTCTATGTTTTTTCATTGATGTACTATGTTCAATAAATTTGTATTTTATTTATATATGATCTTTTTTTCTTTTGTAGTTTTGGTGCTAAAATAAGTCCCTTTTTCTTCCCTGTATATTTTTTATGGCTCTGCACTTTTGGGATAAGCACCTTGTATGTTTAACACATTTGACCAGCACTAAATATTGTTTGAGCCCAGAACTGTTGTCTATCTGAAAGAAGGATTGATTTTTGGAGAGTTGGTTACAGTGGATAGGGGTAGATTTGCAAATGAGATTAGTCATTCTTGTGAAACATATGCAAAAAGTTGAAAAAAAGATTACATAGAATGTGTTTTTTTGCATAAGCCCTAAAACATATACTCTAGTGAAAAATACAGTCATGGCCAAAAATATTGGCACCCCTGCATTCCTGTCAGATAATGCACCACTTCGCCCAGAAAATTATTGCAATTACAAATGTTTAGGCAGTCTCATGTTTATATTTTTTGCTTGTATTGGTATGACACAAAAAAGTGGAGAAAAAAAAACAAATATGACACATTCCACTCAAAACCCCCAAAATGGACTAGACAAAATTATTGGCACCCTCAATTTAATATTTGGTAGCACACCCCTTGGAAAAATTAACTGAAATCAATTGTTTCCTGTATCCATCAGTGTTTCTTACACCTTTCTTCAGGGATTTTGGACCACTCTTCTTTCACCAACTGCTCCAGGTATTTCAGATTGGAAGGGTTCCTTTTCCCATCTGATTTTTTGAGATCTCTTCACAGGTGTTCTATGGGATTAAGATTTGGACTCATTGCTGGCCAGTTCAGTACTCTCCAGTGCTGTGTCTGAAACCATTGCTGCGTGCTTTTTGACGTGTGCTTTGGGTCATTGTCCTGCTGTAAGGCCTATGACCTCTGACGGACACCCAACTTTCTGACACTAGGCTCTACATTACACCCCAGAATTCTTTGGTAGTCTTCAGGTTTCATAATGCCATGCAAATGGTCAAAACTTCCAGTGCCTAAAGCAGCAAAGCAACCCCAAAACATCAGTGAACCTCCACAATGTTTGACTGTAGAGACTGTATTCTTTTCTTTAAAGGCTTCATTTCTTTTTCTGAAAACGGCAGAATGATGGTCTTTACCAAAAAGCTGTAATTTTGTTTTGTCTGTCCACAGCACATTCTCCCAAAAGGATTTTGGCTTTTTAATGTTTCTGTATCAGCAGTGGAGTCCTCCTGGGTCTCTTTTCTCTAAAGACCCTTTTCATTCAGATGGCGTCATATAATACAAGCTGATAGTTGTACCTTGTGCCTAAAGGTCAGCTTGAATTTGTCTGGAAGTGGATCGCGGTTCTTTATCCACCATTTAAACATTCTTTTGTTGCAATCTTTGATCAATGTTTCTTTTTTGTTCACATCCCGGAAGATTAGCTACAGTGTCATGGCTTGTAATTTTTTTGAAATGTTGCACATAGAAACATTAAGATCTCTGGAGATGGACTGGTAAGCTTGAGATTGTCCATACTTTTCCATCATTTTTGTTTTCAAATCCTCAGAAAATTCTTTGCTGCTCTTTCTCTTCTCCATGTTCCATGTGGCACATAGAGACACGCAACAGAAAGGTTGTACAGTATAGGGAGGGTGAAGGATGAGGACAATAAATATAAATATATTAGTTCAGACCCAGTAAAACCCTAACTCCAGGCTAAAACCCTTTTTATTTTTGAATTGAGTTGGGAGAACACTGTCAAGTTTTTATCTCTCTGTGTCCCTGTTGGGGAAATTGTTTAACCGAGCTTCCCATTCTGGTGACCCCTTGACTCAACCTAAAGCCAGCCCATCAACTTTGGGCATCAATGCTTTAAAAATGTCAACCCAGTTTAAGCAGAGCCCTGCTCAAAGACCCTAGCCCCAACGCTGAAGGAGATGTAGGCCACCATCAATATGGCTGTGCAAGTGCTAGTTCCTTGCAATTGGAATACTAGCACAAGTACCAGGAGAAATTTAGCTTTAGCAATGTGGAGAGCTCCAACTGGCACATTTTGATGCTCATTGTGTAAGTGACATTTAACAGTTGGTCATATTTGACTGGTACACGTTCACTCTATGGTAAATAGAGTGAATTAGGAAATCACTTGCCAGTGAATCCTTAAAAAATAGACAGCTACAGTATGTCTCTCATCCCTTTTTTTCTGCAAAAACAGGATGGAGCAGGATTGGAAGGTGTAAAGGAGTACTTATGTACCTTGTACCCACATTTTTCCCTGCTGCTGTCTATTAAACAATAAACTGCAATGTGTCCTCTTCTTGCTGAGACCCTTAAACTTAACACTAATTGCACTAACCTTTCTGCAGCAACTCTTGACAGATATATATATATATATGTGTGTGTGTGTGTGTGTGTGTGTGTGTGTGTGTGTGTGTGTTTGTGTTAATCAGCTACAACATTAGACCCAGTTAATATTGAGTATATCCCCCTTTTGTTGCCAAAACAGTTCTGACCCATAGTGGCATGAATGACATTAGACGTCTAAAGATATGTTGTTGAATCTGCCACCAAGCCATTAGTAGCAGATCTTTTAGGTCCTGTAAGTTGTGATGTCAGGCATCCATGGATCAAAATTGTTTTACAGCACATTCCATAGATGCTCAATGGATTGAGAGCGGGAGAATTCAGAGACCAAATCAACACCTAAATTTGTTATTATGTTCTACAAACTATTTCTGAACCATATTTGCAGTGTGGCAGGTCTCATTATGCTGCTGGAAAAGGCCACAGCCATTAGGGAATACTGTTTCCATGAAGGGATGTACTTGGTCAGAAACAATGTTTAGGTAGGTGGCACATGTCAAAGTAATATCCATATCAATGGCAGGACCCAAGGTTTTCCATGTGAACATTGCCAAAGTATAACACTGCCTCCACCAGCTTGCCTTCTTCTATCTGCATCCTGGTGCCATCTCTTCCCCAGGCAAGCAATGCACACACACCTGGCCATCCACATGATGTAAAAGAAATGCGATTCATCAGACCAGTCCACCTTTTTCCATTGCTCTGTAGTCTAGTTCTAATGCTCACATGACCATTGTAGGCACTTTTGGCTGTGGATATTGTTCAGCATGTGCACCCTAACCAGTTTGTGGCTACGTAGTCCCATGTGCAACAAACTGAGATGCCCATTTTTTTCTACTTTCAACATATCAACTTCAAGGACAACATGTTTACTTTCTGCTTAATATATCCCACTGACTTTCAGATGCTATTGTAGTGAGATAATCAATGTTATTCACTTTACCTGTCAATGATCTTAATGTTATGGCTGATTGGTGTATATCAGTATTATACATGTCTAAGTCAAAAGAATACTGTGTTTTCTTACCTGCAGTAATGTTATATAGAGGGTATAAAGAAAGATTAAGGTCCCCTCCTAGTCGGGCAATTCCTTCCTGAAAGTCTTGCAGAGCAGCCAGTATCTTCAAAAGCGCACTTGTCTCTGCTGAAAATGAAAGATTTATTTTAAAATAATGCCATACATATTCACCAATTCATTTTTAAAAGCTACCTGTGGTTAACTTGCTCTGAACTTTAAAATGGAACTTTCTCACTCTCTCAAAAATGACAATTTTGAATCCATTTGCTGTTAGCATTAGTAAAGAGATAGGAGAGTATATCATATTTACTTGTTTTAAATGTATTTTTTTACATTTCTTTAGTTACTTCCTAGTTTCAGTGCCTAGGCAAATGTTATACATCCCAGGAGTCTTCAGGAGGGGAGGATGGGTTTTCTCAGCTAAGCACACCCTCCTGCATATATGCCTGAGCAGATAGATTCCAGGAAGTAATGAATGTTTGAACGCAAACTTCGAACTCAATGGGACTTGAACTTGTAAATTCAAGAGTGCCCAATTTGAAGGCTTATATGCAAGTTATTAGCCATAAAAGGGGTATGGGGACTTGGGTCCTGCCCTGGGGGACATGAATCAGTGATTAAAAAAAATTCAAAAAGTACTGTTTTTAAAAGGGCAGTCATTTTTCATTGCCTAAAGCAGGGGTCCTCAAACTATAGATTCAAAAAAAGAGGGTTTGTGAAAAGAGATTCACAGAAAAGCGGCTACATTATGAACAGACCGTGACACTCAGAAAATTTTCCAAAAATTATGCTTTATTACACAGATATAAATATGACATATGGGCGTTCGCCCTGGTTTACCATCACCTCAGTATGAGACAATAACACACAGACCTAAAACCATATAAAATGACATCAAGACCGGTCTAAATGTATGTACAATAGAAAAAGTGACTGCAAGAGTCTAATATCTCTGTAGTACAAACACATAGGTAAACACTTCCCTAAAGAGGTGTATCCACAAATTATACCATAGGTATACCATAATATTAAATAATGAATTTACACCAATATCATAATGGTGAATCCCGAACAGGGAATCCAAAAATTATACTATGGATATACGTATATCACATGTATGAAATGCGGTAAGCACAATAAGCGCAAAGAGGGGAACAGTAAGCCTCAGGCCTGTTTGGAAAAAGACATAAATGTCACATATATGATGCAATACATTCCTGTGCCGGCACACGTGGTTGGGGCCCGTTCATCTGTTATGTGAACAGCTGTATCATAAAGCTCTTGAATGGAAATAAGCCCCATTTATTCCCATGATGGGAGAGAAGGTGCAGACTGCAGCACTCTGCTTGAAATGGTGTCTTCACCACTGTATGTGGACTACACACCACCCTTTGTAGGAAAAACAAAACATATCCCAAGGAATCTTCTGCCTGTTGAGCTATATGCGGTATGTCCTGTATCCTATACAAAGCACCATAATGTCCCCATCCTGTAGTGAAACAAATAATGTGGGAAGTCACTGACAGAGCTTGCACTCAATAAGATATGTAGGTCATATTGATCACAGAGGACCGTATATCTAATGTCCTGTAACAATCCACTCACCACCTGTGCCGTGGATAAAGGGAATGAAAGGAAAGTCCTTCATGGATATTGCCAAACACGGCCACAGAGGCCCAGGAACCACCGCTGACATCCGCCGATATACCGCGGGTTCCAGCCCCCTCTCAGCGCCTGTACTGCTCACGCTTGCCTCATGGCATGTGAAGATGGCTTCCTCCTTATGGGTCAGCGTGCGTTCCACCTAGTGCGCATGACCGGAAGTGACGTATCTGACGTATGACGTCAACGCGTTTCGCCGATGGGCGTATCTCACTCAGCTTCGTCAGGACCAAAAATTGTTATACATCCCAGGAGTCTTCAGGAGGGGAGGATGGGTTTTCTCAGCTAAGCACACCCTCCTGCATATATGCCTGAGCAGATAGATTCCAGGAAGTAATGAATGTTTGAACGCAAACTTCGAACTCAATGGGACTTGAACTTGTAAATTCAAGAGTGCCCAATTTGAAGGCTTATATGAAAGTTATTAGCCATAAAAGGGGTATGGGGACTTGGGTCCTGCCCTGGGGGACATGAATCAGTGATTAAAAAAAATTCAAAAAGTACTGTTTTTAAAAGGGCAGTCATTTTTCATTGCCTAAAGCAGGGGTCCTCAAACTATAGCCCGCGAGCCGGATATGGCCCGCCAAAGCCATTTATCCTGCCCGCCGGGCAAGCTGGAAAGATAAAAAAAAAAAAATCAAAAAAAAAAAAACCAGACCGGCAAATAGCTACAGTGGGGATCGAAAGTTTGGGCACCCCAGCTAAAAATTTGTATTAATGTGCATAAAGAAGCCAAGGAAAGATGGAAAAATCTCCAAAAGGCATCAAATTACAGATTAGACATTCTTATAATATGTCAACAAAAGTTAGATTTTATTTCCATCATTTACACTTTCAAACTTTCGATCCCCACTGTATGCTGCTCACTGGGTCCTCGGCTGCAAAGACCCAACAAGTGGCAGCCTGGAAGTCCCTGATTTCACCTGCTGCAGACAGAGGAGCAACAGGAGAGGAGGAACACACACCAGGCACCAAGTACAGTGCATTTTGGCGTCCAGTGCGTTACAGTGTACAGTACATTTGGTGTCCAGTGCGTTACAGAGTACAGTGCATTGCAGTGTCCAGTGCATTACAGAGTACAGTGCATTGTGGTATCCAGTGCGTTACAGTGTACAGTGTATTGATGTGTCCAGTGCATTACAGTGTACAGTGCATTGCGTTTCACCTGCTGCAGCCAGAGGAGCAACAGGAGAGGAGGAGCAAACACCAGGCACCAAGTACAGTGCATTGTGGTGTCCACTGCGTTACAGTGTACAGTGTATTGATGTGTCCAGTGCATTACAGTGTACAGTGCATTGCAGTGTCCAGTGAGTTACAGAGTACAGTGTATTGCGGTGCCCTTTGCCTTACAGAGTGCAGTGCATTGTGGTATCCAGTACGTTACAGAGTACAGTGCATTGGGGTGTCCAGTGCGATACAGAGTACAGTGCATTGCAGTGTCCAGTGTGTTCCAGAGTACAGTGCATTGTGGTGTCCAGTGCGTTACAGTGTACAATGCATTGCGGTGTCCAGTGTGTTACAGTGTACAGTGCATTTGGTGTCCAGTACGTTGCAGTGTACAGTGCAATGTGGTGTCTAGTGCGTTACAGTGTACAGTGCATTGCAGGGTCCAGTGCATTGCGGTGTCTAGTGTGTTACAGTGTACAGTGCATTGTGGTGTCTAGTGTGTTACAGTGTACAGTGCATTGTTTTGTCCAGTGCATTACAGTGTACAGTGCATTGCAGTGTCCAGTGCTACAGTGCATTGCAGTGTCCGGTGCGTTACAGTGTACAATGCATTGTGGTGTCCAGTGCGTTACAGAATACAATGCATTGTTGGGTCCAGTGCGTTACAGTGTACAGTACATTACAGTGTACAGTGCATTGCGGTGTCCCGTACGTTACAGAGTACACTGCATTGCGGTATCCAGTGCATGGTGGTGCCAAGTGCGTTACAGTGTACAGTGCATTGCTGTGCCAAGTGTGTTACAGAGTACAGTGCAGTGTGGTGTCCAGTGCGTTACAGAGTACAGTGCAGTGTGGTGTCCAGTGTGTTACAGTGTACAGTGCATTTTAAATATTGTATTGTTTTTTCCTGTTTTTTTTTTGTGCTACAAATAAGGTATGTGCAGTGTGCATAGGAGTTTGTTCATATTTTTTTCAAACTAAAGTCCAGCCCCCCAACGGTGTGTATGGCCCGAATTGTAGTACTTCAAATATATGGCAATATAATTGGGAAGAATATTTTTAAAATATATTTCAAATATATTTTTCTTCCATATGGGTCGGTCCATCTGATGCCACCAGGTTGCACTTCAGACTGTCCAGGAGCTTAGCGATGCTCTGGTCCAGATCTGGGAGGAAATACCCCAGGACACCATCCGTCATCTCATTAGGAGATTGCCCCAACATTGTCAGGCATGCATACAAGCATGTGGGTGCCATACAAACAAATGAGTACCATTTTGAGTTGCTGCAATGAAATTTCAGCAAAGTGGACAAGCCTGTTGCATAATTTTTTCACTTTGATTTTCAGGGTGTCTTTGAATTCAGTCCCCTGTAGGTTGATAATTTTGATTTTAATGTCCATCAAACTATGGGACATCCTTACGTTCCTAACACATTACCTAGTCCATATCAGTATAGATATCCAGCATGATATTTTTCCCCATTGAGATCTGATGTGTTTTCAAAGTGTTCCTTACATTTTTTAGAGCAATATATATATATATATATATATATATATATATATATATATATATATATATATATAAGCATTATATATATATATATATATATATATATATATATATATATATACGGTCAGGTCCATAAATATTGGGACATCAACACAATTGTAACATTTTTGGCTCTATACACCACCACAATGGATTTGAAATGAAATGAACAAGATGTGCTTTAACTGCAGACTGTCATATTTAAATTGAGGGTATTTACATCCAAATCAGGTGAACGGTGTAGGAATTACAACAGTTTGCATATGTGCCTCCCACTTGTTAAGGGACCAATAGTAATGGGACAGAATAATAATCATAAATCAAACTTTCACTTTTTAATACTTGGTTGCAAATCCTTTGCAGTCAATTACAGCCTGAAGTGTGGAACGCATAGACATCACCAGACGCTGGGTTTCATCCCTGGTGATGCTCTGCCAGGCCTCTACTGCAACTGTCTTCAGTTCCTGCTTGTTCTTGGGGCATTTTCCCTTCAGTTTTGCCTTCAGCAAGTGAAATGCATGCTCAATCGGATTCAGGTCAGGTGATTGACTTGGCCATTGCATAACATTCCACTCCTTTCCCTTAAAAAACTCTTTGGTTGCTTTTGCAGTATGCTTTGGGTCATTGTCCATCTGCACTGTGAAGCGGCGTCCAATGAGTTGTGAAGCATTTGGCTGAATATGAGCAGATAATATTGCCCGAAACACTTCAGAATTCATCCGGCTGCTTTTGTCAGCAGTCACATCATCAATAAATACAAGAGAACCAGTTCCATTGGCAGCTATACATGCCCACGCCATGACACTACCACCACCATGCTTCACTAATGAGGTGGTATGCTTAGGATCATGAGCAGTTCTTTTCCTTCTCCATACTCTTCTCTTCCCATCACTCTGGTACAAGTTGATCTTGGTCTCATCTGTCCATAGGATGTTGTTCCAGAACTGTGAAGGCTTTTTTAGATGTCGTTTGGCAAACTCTAATCTGGCCTTCCTGTTTTTGAGGCTCACCAATGGTTTACATCTTGTGGTGAACCCTCTGTAATCACTCTGATGAAGTCTTCTCTCGATTGTTGACTTTGACACACATACACCTACCTCCTGGAGAGTGTTCTTGATCTGGCCAACTGTTGTGAAGGGTGTTTTCGTCACCAGGGAAAGAATTCTTCGGTCATCCACCACAGTTGTTTTCCGTGGTCTTCCGGGTCTTTTGGTGTTGCTGAGCTCACCGGTGTGTTCCTTCTTTTTAAGAATGTTCCAAACAGTTGTTTTGGCCACGCCTAATGTTTTTGCTATCTCTCTGATGGGTTTGTTTGGTTTTTTCAGCCTAATGATGGCTTTCTTCACTGATAGTGACAGCTCTTTGGATCTCATCTTGAGAGTTGACAGCAACAGATTCCAAATGCAAATAGCACACTTGAAATGAACTCTGGACCTTTTATCTGCTCATTGTAATTGGGATAATGAGGGAATAACACACACCTGGCCATGGAACAGCTTGGAAGCCAATTGTCCCATTACTTTTAGTCCCTTAACAAGTGGGAGGTACATATTCAAACTGTTGTAATTCCTACAGCGTTCACCTGATTTGGATGTAAATACCCTCAAATTAAAGGTGACAGTCTACAGTTAAAGCACATCTTGTTCGTTTTATTTCAAATCCATTGTGGTGGTGTATAGAGCCAAAAATGTTAGAATTGTGTCGATGTCCCAATATTTATGGACCTGACTGTATATACATACTGTGACAGTATGAACGGCAAAGTGATGGATGGACGATATGTGTCACCTCACATGAGGTCATACGGTGAGGTGTAAGGTGGAGTCCACTCCGGGTTTTCGGGGCCACAATGGCAGAGGTGGTTCCGGACCGGAGTTTGTGCTCCACTGATGACCACCAACAGGTGGTATAAATAAGACAGGGCTGGAGCAAGGAGTTGCTCGTGGCCTGGGACTCAGAGAGCTATTCTGAGAGAGCTGTGTGTGCACTATACCTGCAAGAAAAGGTTTGCGTTTGTTTTGTTTTGGGTGACAGGGAGAAGCCCTTCACCTCTGAGAGAGGAAAGTTCCATGTTTAGTTAGTGCCTGGGTGGCAAGGGTTTATTTTACTGTTTTGATTGTTTTGACATTTTTTGCAAACCTGTAAATAAAGCTGACAACCAGTCAGATTTTAAGAAAGCCTGCTGTACGGTCTACCTTTTTCCCAGGGAAGGTGATCCCCCCCACCTGAGCTAACCCCACAATACTTTATTGCCAAAAATATTGGGACACCTGCCTTTACACACACATGAACTTTAATGGCATCCCAGTCTTAGCCCGTAGGGTTCAATATTGAGTTGGCCCAGCCTTTGCAGCTATAAGAGCTTCTACTCTTCTGGGAAGGCTGTCCACAAGGTTTAGGAGTGTGTCTATGGGAATGTTTGACCATTCTTCCAGAAGCACATTTGTGAGGTCAGGCACTGATGTCGGACAAGAATGCCTGGCTCTCAGTGTCCACTTTAATTCCTCCCAAAGGTGTTCTATTGGGTTGAGGACAGGACTCTGTGCAGGCCAGTCAAGTTCTTCCACCCCAAGCTTGCTCCTCCATGTCTTTATGGACCTTGCTTTGGGCACTGGTGCGCAGCCATGTTGGAACAGGAAGGGGTCATCCCCAAACTGTTCCCACAAAGTTGAGAGCATGAAATTGTCCAAAATGTCTTGGTATGCTGACGCCTTAAGAGTTCCCTGGAGTTACTGGAAGTAAGGGGCCAAAACCAACCCCTGGAAAACAACCCCACACCATAATCCCCCCCTCCACCAAACTGCTAAAGTACCATTCTCTTGGCAACTGCCAAGCCCAAACACGTCCATCGAATTGCCAGAAGAACACATTTCCACTGCTTTAGAGTCCAGTGGTGGCGTTCTTTACACCACTGCTTCTGATGCTTTGCATTGCACTTGGTGATGTAAGGCTTGGATGCAGCTGCTTGGCCATGGAAACCCATTCAATGAAGCTCTCAATGCATTGTTGTTGTGCTAATCTGAAGGTCACAGGAAGTTTGTTGGTCTTTAGCTACTGACTTTGCAAACAGTTGGCTACTTTTTCACACTGTGTGTTTTAGCATGTGCTGAACCTACTCTGTCATTTTACGTGGCCTACCACTTCGTGGCTGAATTGCTGTTGTTCCCAGTTTCTTCCACTTTGTTATAATACCACTAACAGTTGACCGTGGATTATTTAGTAGCAAGGAAATTTCACGGATGGACTTCTTGCAAAGATGGCAACCTATCATGGTACCACACATGAATTCACTGAATTCCTGAGAGCGACCCATTTTTTCACAAATGTTTGGAGAAGCGATTGGCATGCCTACAGTAGGTGCTTGATTTTATCCACCTGTGTCCATGGAAGTGTTTGGAACACCTGAATACAACGATTTGGAGGGGTGTCCCAATACTTTTGGCAATATATATATATATATATATAGGGCAATTTTGATGTAGGTTGTTGCATTTGTTTTAACTATTTTAAGACCAACTAATGTACATGTACGTAATCAGCTTAAAGTGATTCTAAAGGCTTATTTTTTTAAAGAAAATATAACAAACATGTCTACACTTACCTGTTGTGTGAAGCCTGGTACCCCCTAGGCTCTCCTGGGCCCTCCCTCCTTTTGGATGCCCCCCACATCAAGTAGCTTTCTATGGGGGCACCCACTGCTCCGTGTGTCCATTCACACATGGAGCCACGGCTCGACCCCCACTCTCTTCTCATGGCTCACTGTCTTTGATTGACAGCAGTGGGAGCCAATGGCTCCAGCTTCTGTCTCAGCCAATGAGAAGAGGGAGTCCTGGGATAGCCAAGACTCCAGTGCACATCACTGGATCAAGAGGGGGTTTAGGTGAGTATTAGTGGGGCTGGGGGGGATGCTGAACACAGAAGGCTTTTTACCCTTGGCGCTATTCCATGACATGTTAGACATCTATTTACTCAGCATAACATAATCTTTTATATTTGAACAAATATAGCACAGTGGCTAAATGGTTAGCACTTCCACCTGGCAGTACTAGAGTAGTTGATTCGCATCCCAACCACAGCACCACCTGCCTGGAGTTTGCATGCTCTCCCTGTGCCTGCATGGGTTTCCTCCCACACTCCAAAGACATGCTGGTAGGTTAATGGCCCTAGTATGTGTATGTATGAATGTAAGTTAGGGCCTTAGATTGTATGCCTCTTGAGGGTTAGGGACTGATGTGAATGTACAATATATATAGTATATATATATATATATGTGTGTGTGTGTAAAGCGCTGTGTAAATTGACAGCACTATAAAAGTACCTTAAAAAAATAATATTGTATATATATTTTATATTATATTGTATTTTTGTTAAAATTCATTGAAGCATATTTTCTGGGGTCTTCTGGTCAGTCACATTTCACCTTTGGGTGTTCTTCATGTTTGGTCTGCAATAGCTAGTGGCATTTGTTTATAGTGCAGAGAGTGATGCTGATGTTACGATGTTTGCACATCTGTCAGCAATATTGTGCTGTGAGCCCAGGCTGATGTGGTGACATACCCTCAGGGGTTGTGTCCATGACAGCCTGGCTTAAAGTGGGTTGAATGAAACAGGCCATAATTTAACCCAGCAGAGGATCAATGCCCGGTTGAAGAGTGAAATTTCTCCAAGGGATAACAATAGAGGCAGTGTAAATATTGCAACAAGAGTTGTGTTTAAAAACAGCAGTTTTAAAACAAGTTATTTTAAAAAGAAAGCCAAAACTGGAAATCTCATTTAGCAAAATGAAGATTCTCTTCACAAATGGGAAAAGTCTCTACTCCATCAGTAAAACAAACATTTTCTGTCAAATTTCTGAATTCTTTAATATGTTATTATATACTAACATTGTGTTTCTGAATATTAATAAAATAATTTCATAAAGTATCATTTGGATTTCAGATTTGCAAGTTTTTAATTATTAAAGTAATTTCCTTAGATCTCAGCAGCTCATTCACATATCCTCATTTCACTCGATAGAAATAGATGTATAAAGCAAACCAAACTCCTAGAAAATGAAGGGTTCATTAGTTCTGTCTTTTGTATTTCAGCATAGTCTTATAATATATTACTAAGAATGTTTTAACTTACTTGAAACTTCTGAAAAGCACTCCTGAATAAGTGCTAGGAGTATACACAGAAACATTGTGACAAAAGTTTATTTATCTCTTCTATTCTCTCACTTCCCTCTCTCTAGAGGCAATAATATTTGTTATTTAGAATGTATCCCATTGAGAATTCTGCAAAGCAATGCTAGCTTTGTCGTTAAGCTACACAGACACAATTGATCTGTACAAAGAAGCAGCCAAGTAGGACGAAACAACAAAACGAAGTACTGGAATATGTGTTAACAAAGACTTGAAAAATATCCCTCAGGTTCCATATTTTATATTTTAATTACAGAAACTGTTTCTAATGTGTCAGACATCAATGCTGTTCAAAAGGGTATCTAACTGCCTGAAAGACTTCCACTTATTGCGCTCATGACTATTGTAAGAATAAAAACTTGGAAATATAAATAGGAGAATTTTACAGAAATTCCTCTTTCTCCCCCACCTGCCCTTTTTAAGAATACCCACCATCTCTAACTAAACCTTGTCCAAATGCAGTTTTGCTTTGATTGTATCATATTTTAAAGGGTCAGTGGGCCCAAAACTAACATTTCAGATTTCAGTAAATACTGTAAACTTCAAGTGTTGCTAAAGACTATTTTTTATTAAAATAACAAACATGTTATACTTACCTGCTCTGTGCAATAGCATTGCACAGAACAATCCCTAACTTCCTCTTCTGGGGTCCCCTGCTGGCACTTCCTGCTCCTCCTCATCAGTGTCTGCCCCAGAAGCAAGAGGTTGCTATGGGAGCAGACATGCAGAGTAGCCCCCAAGCTGGTCTCTGTGTGTATATATGCACACATAGCGTGGCTTGGCCCCACTCCCTCCTCACTGAATTTGGAGGACAGCAGCAGGAACCAATAAATACCACTGCTGTCTCCATGACCAGTGAGGAGAGAGAGCAGTGATGCTGCTCTCAGTCATAACACTGGATCAAGTTTGGGCTCAGGTAAGTATTTGGGGGGGAGCTAATCTTGGACTTTTTTTACCCTAATGCAGAGAATGCTTTAAGGTAAAAAAACAAAACCTATAGCCTTTTCAACCACTTAAGGAAGAAGAATATATTTTTTTAATATAAACACTTTGAGGTTGCAAGTTGATAATAAAGCATGCATGCATACTTGCAAATCTGTGTTAGCTTTCATTATTCATATTTTACATGATTCATCATCTTGCAGCGTTTGTTCTATTTACTCCTTTTACTAGCGGCAGGTGCTGAAGATGGTTGCTGTGGTCTGAGTTGAGAAATGTAATCATTACCTCACTGGAATTACTTTCATTCTTTCACAGAAATCAAATGTGCAGTAGGGTGGGTCCAGGGGCGGACTGACAACTCATGGGGCCCCCGGGCAATAGGGGATCATGGGGCCCCTGTGTCCTTGCCCAAACTCAAAAAAGCCTATGAAAAAGGTACCAGGGGCATCTCATGGGGCCCCCTACTGACCCCGGGCCCTCGGGCAATGCCCGAGTTTCCAAATGGTCAGTCCGCCCCTGGGTGGGTCTATCACCACCCTAATCTATCCTCTCTTCTGCTATTTATCAGCCACTTGTCACTTGTTTTACTAAGCAACTATCTCTCAGTTCAGAAAGGAAAGCACAAGGCAGAACTGAGAACCGAGGCAGAAAATATCTTTTACAGCAATATGTTTGGCTATTTATGTGAATATAAAAGCATAATTGCATACTAAAACTGGCCATAGATTGATCAAAATGGGGCCGGTTCAACAGAAACCATACTAATTTCAATCCATCTATGGGCAGGCTGGTTGTACTGAAGTCTATCTATCGGCTTCAGTACAACAAGTCTGTCGGGTCTGTTTGTACAATCACTACTGGTGGCTATAGCCAACAACTGTGATCATTCTATTCTGATGGTGGGGAAATCTCTCTGTCAGAAAACAATAGCACAGTGGGAGGGATTCCCCCATCAACACTGACTGTATTTCTTTTCATTAACAAAGCTGTTGAAGCAAAGAAAATTGCATAATGTATGGCCAGCCTAAAGGAAGATATGAAAAGCCTATGACCTTTGAATTGTGCAGGTAGCATAAATCAAGCCAAAAGGTCTTAGAATAAGTCCAGCTTCTATGCATGTGTGTTGTTGGAAACCTATTAAGAAAGCTAAGTAAGCATGCAGGTACTGTTTGTAACTTGAAGTTTCATTGGGTTTGCGTATAAAAAGAAACTTTAGCTCTGTTTTAAATCAACTAATATATCTTTTTATATGGTATCTTATGGGTTCCTTGGTTGACATATGAGAAATTCCCAGCCTCCTTGATGGAATTATTTTTTTAATAAAGAAAAAATTTTAATAAGAGGAACTTCCACGAAAATGTATATGCATGACTTCAAGGTGGTTATGAAAAGATTTAGGAATTATGTCAGGAGAAAAGTTCAAGAATAGTCAAAGGATCACTCAGACCACCAAGTTCTTCCGTTTAAGATATTATAATACAGCAGTGTAAAGCCACGGTGCACTTCGTAAGCCTAAAGTATAGGTGAATTGCTAGCATGGATCCACAAGAAAGTAATTCATGTTTCCGAAACTACACTACAGTTGCAAGAAAAAGTATGTGAACCCCTTGGGATTACGTGGAGTTTTGCATGAATTGGGCATAAAATGTGCTCTGAACGTCATCTAAGTCACAACAATAGAAGAACACAGTCTGCTGAACATAATACTACACAAACATTAGATGTTGCCATGGTTTAATTGCACATAACATGTAAACATTCACAGTGCAGGGAGGAAAAAGTATGTGAACCTTTGGACTTAATAACTGGTTGACCCTCCTTTGGCAGCAATAACCTCAACCAAACATTTCCTGTAGTTGCAGATCAGACCTGCACAACGATCTGGAGTCATTTTGGACCACTCCTCTTCACAAAACTGTTTCAGTGTAGCAATATTCTTGGGATGTCTGGTGTGAATCGCTCTCTTAAGGTCATGCCACAGCATTTCAATCGGGTTGAGGTCAGGACTCTGACTGGGCCACTCCAGAAGGCGTATTCTGTGCTGTTGCAGCCATTGTTTTGTTGAATTACTTGTATGCTTTGGGTCATTGTCCTGTTGCATCACCCATCCTCTGCGGAGCTTCAGTTGGCGGACAGATGGTCGTACGTTTTCCTGCAAAATGTCTTGATAAACTCTGGAATTCATTTTCCCATCAATGACAACAATCCGTCCAGGCCCTGAGGCAGCAAAGCAGCCCCAAACCATGATGCTCCCTCCGCCATGTTTCACAGTGGGGATGAGGTTTTGATGTTGGTGTGCTATGCCTTTTTTTCTCCACACATAGTGTTGTGTGTTCTTCCCAAACAACTCAATCTTGGTTTCATCTGTCCACAGTATATTTTGCCAGTAGTGCTGTGGAACATCCAGGTGCTCTTTTGCAAACTTCAAACGTGCTGCAATATTCTTTTTGGACAGCAATGGCTTCCTCCGTGGTGTCCTCCCATGTACTCCATTCTTGTTTAATGTTTTCCTTATTGTAGATGTGTCAACAAAAATGTTAGCATGTGCCAGAGATTTCTGTAGGTCTTTAGTTGATACTCTGGGATTCTTCTTTACCTCATGCAGCATTCTGCGCTGTGCTCTTGCAGTCATTTTTACAGGACGACCACGCCTAGGGAGAGTAGCAACAGTGCTAAACTTTCTCCATTTGTAGACAGTCTGTCTTACCGTGGACACATGAACATCAAGGCTTTTGGAGATACTTTTGTAACCCTTTCCAGCTTCCTGCAAGTCAACAATTCTTGATCGTAGGTCTTCTGAGAGCTCTTTTCTGCGAGGCATGGTTCACATCAGACAGTGCTTCTTGAAACCAGTAAACCCAAAACAGGTGTGTGTTTTTCAAGGGCAGGACAGCTGTCAGCAACACATCCAATATCATCACACTGATTGGAGTCAAGGTTGGCTCACTCCTGGCTCCAATTAGCTCTGGGAGAAGTCATTAAGCTAGGGCCTCACATACTTTTTCCTCCCTGCACTGTGAATGTTTACATGTTATGTGCAATTAAACCATGGCAACATCTAATGTTTGTGTAGTATTATGTTCAGCAGACTGTGTTCTTCTATTGTTGTGACTTAGATGACATTCCGAGCAAATTTTATGCCCAATTCATGCAAAACTCCACGTAATCCCAAGGGGTTCACATACTTTTTCTTGCAACTGTATATTGCCAAAAGTATTGGAACACCCCTCCAAATCACAGGTATATACAATCAAGCACCTAGGCATGCAGACTGCTTCTCCAAACAAAGAATGGGTCGCTCGCAGGAGCACAGTGAATTCAAGCGTGGTATCATGAAAGGTCGTCACCTGTGCAATAAGTCCATCCATAAAATTTCCTTGCTACTAAATATTCCCTTGGTCAACGGTTAGTGGTATTATAACAAAGTGGAAGCAACTGAGAACAACAGCAACTCAGCCACGAATTGGTAGGCCACGTAAATGACAGAGCAGGGTCAGCACATGCCGAAGTGTACAGTGTGCAGAAGTCACCAACTGTCTGCAGAGTGAATAGCTAAAGACCTCCAAACTTTGTGTTGCTTTCAGATTAGCACAACAACAATGCATAGAGAGCTTCATGGAATGGGTTTCCATGGCTGAGCAGCTGCATCCAAACCTTACATCACCAAGTGCAATGCAAAATGTTGGATGCAGTGGAATAAAGCATACTGCCACTGGACACTAGAGTTTGGAGTGGGGTGGAGGAACTTGACTGGCCTGTACCTTTGGGATGCATTAAAGAAGAGACTGTGAGCCGAGCCTTCTTGTCTGACATTAGTGTCTGACCTCACAAATGCGCTTTTGGAAGAATGGTCAAACATTCCCATAGACACACTCCTAAACCTTGTAGACAGCCTTCCCAGAAGAGTTGAAGCTGCAAAGGGCGGGCCAACTCAATATTGAACCCTACGGACTAAGACTGGGATGCCATTAAAGCTCATGTGCGTGTAGAGGCAGGTGTCCCAGTACTTTTGGCACTATAGTGTATGTCCAAGTTTGCTACACAGACATACGAATTGATTAATGAATGTGCACTTAAACTACAGTGGCTATAGTCATTGATGGCTGGAAGAGTTCAATAAATATATAAAAATCAATATTGTATGAACACAATTACCTTTGATTACTTCTGGTTCTTCAACAGCTTGTTTTGGGGGTTCTTCTGCTAAATACAACATGAAATTGTGAATTACCAAACTGTTTTTGTAAACTCCTATAATTGAGCTATCAGAAAAGTAAAAATACTAATAAGAAAAAGATTAACGGCATTTAATCAATATAGGTTTACTTTGGTTACCATAAAAAGCATTGGAATTTTTTACCTGGTTGTTCTAGAATAAGTTCCTTTTCTTGTTCTGAAAAGAAATACAGTTCACATTAAAGGGAATCTATCACCAAGAAAAGAGTTCCTGCACATATAACAATTCAGTAGTTAGATAAGATTTCATGTCTTTGTCAAGCCTCTCAGAGTGCAAATTAAAATTTTAACACAAGAATGCACTCATCCCTGAAAACATTTACTACAGTATATAATTTATTAATTAATATAATTACCTACTGCATAAAATATAATATGTTATGTTAAAAATATAGATATGCCACCTTTTAATGCAATAGCTAGAATCCCCTCTTTCATTATTTTTACATCTATTTTTCAAATTTAAATATTTAATATATGATGTATCCTTTAACACAAGATGTACAGCTCATTATGGGCTTTCTAAAGAGAAAGCAGAGCAAGGATGTCTTGGAAGGAGCGAAAAGGATGGTTTGGGTGACATTTTAAAATGAGGCTGGTGATGTAGCTTGGAGAAGAATTATGGATGGCTTTGTATGTTGTGGTTAGCATTTTGAATTACATGCATTGGGTGAGCAGAAACCAGAGAGGGATAGCAGAAACTCAATAATTAAATGGGTGGATGAGTCTGGCAGAAACATTTATAATAGTCTGAAGGGGGATAGTGTGCAGAGAGGTGGTGGCAGTTGTCAAAAAGGGACACATTTTGGTAATTTTGCAGAGATAAAGACTGCAAGATTTGGACAGTGATTGAATGTGGGGTTAAAAGGATAGGTCAAGGTCCAGGATTATACCTAGGACCCTGGTCTGAGGGGAGTTGTTGATTGCAGCACTGTTGATCTTGATGGAGAAGATGGGGAGGGAACATGAGGGGGAATATTATGAACTCAGTTTTGAAAAAATTGAGTTTAAAGATTTGGTGTGTCATCCATGATTTAGTGTACATGATTCATATGTCTCATACCTGCAGTTCACTCTTCTTTTTGTTGGCCTGGATAGCTAGATCAACTGAAAGACCATCTTCAGCTTTGCAGCAAGACTCCTTTAAGGACTTAACTCTCATTTGACAGATTGCATAATGTATGTCAGTGTCTATCAGTAATGACACATCAGAAGCAGGGGACTGGCTTTAAGTATATTGTGCAGTATAATGTATAAAGTTTAATAAGAAGTAGACTGGAATTTTAAGGAAGCTGTAGGTACTCTGGAGGAGAGAAAGCTCACAAATTAGAGGTCACAAAGGCTTATTATATACCTTTTAAAAATATGACAAAATGAATCTAGACACCAGAGAGGGTTTCTAAAATATAATGTTGGAATTCAATAATTCAAAAATATTAAATATATTCCAACTGCTAAAGTTATTTACTGATGAGTGAACTGAGCTATCCCTCTTCTTTTGTCCAGATCTGATATGCATATGAAATGTGATGTATGAATACAAGGGTGTGATGTGTGAGATTTATTTTTCACTAAGGCATAGTGCTAAATATCTGAACTAAAAGTTTCTATATTGCTGCGAATGAACATACAAACTAGTTTCATGTTAAACACTGATCTTTGTAGAAATAGTGCTTTGTTATAAAATATAAACATTTAAAAGGATAGGTCAAACTGATATATTCAGTTATATTTTTAAGTTATTAAATCATTTTTTGTGTTCTTATGTCTCTTAAGGGCTCTTGGGTCACCAGTTCCATACACTTTCAGTGGCAATTAGAAGAAGCTTCCACCTTCAATTATTTTATCTCATGGAGAAAGTGTCAGAGGAATGGGAGCACCCATGTCTGAGCAAGCCTGTAACTCCAGAGTGAGCAGGAACATGTCAAGAGATAAAACAACCCAATGGGTGACACAGCTCATTGGAAATATTACTTCTGCTTGGACCATTTAAAGAATATAAACCCAACATTTCTTATTCCTGATATGTGACTTCTATACCATTTAATTTTATGAAAACTTATTTTTATTTTAGTATTGCTGGTGTTCCTTTCAGTCCTTCTGCGTGCATATTAAAAACTGACCACACTAGGCATGAGGCCACAGCATGGTCAGTGTTCTGGCTGTGCTGGGAACTCATCCTGCTCTCCTCCAATGGTCAGACTTCTGCTGACACACACCCCCTGCACAGCTATTCACCGGAAAGTTCAATGTACTGCAGTTTCAACTCTCCCAGCTCCTTATGCAGCAGAGAACAGAGGATCATCACTTATCACTTATAAAAGGGGAAACAGAGGGTATGTACAATTATGTATACATAAATGGTTTGCCTTTCATTTCTATTTTAAACTCAATAAGTTGTTTTACAAGGTGAAAGTTTACTTTAAGTATTTTATTAGAGTTAATTATAATTGTATAAATGTAATCATTTAAAAAATTAGAAACCAGCACAGTTGTTTATCATAAAACCTACACGGTGTGCTTCTTGTGCAACAGTCCTTACTAACCATACTATCATGCAAATAGCTTTTTAGAGTGGATATTAACTGACCAATGATGGACTTTTCATTAGGCATGTTCACATATTTTATTAGAAAGCTGCTTTACCTTAGCCTGCATTTCCAGCATAGAAATACTTTGGCTTCTAAATAATGGTATCACTTGGAGTCTTGGAAACAGGTTTCATTTTGCTTATGGTAATTTGATATTTTTCTGGTTCTTGTAATATGGAAAGATCTTAATTGAATACTTATTAAAATGGCAACTAAACCTCCACCACAGGGCAGGAGTCCCCAGTACTGGCAATATTCTCCCTAATCCAAAATCCTGACTTTTTGGATTTTCACATTTGAAATAAATGTATTTAAAGTGTTACTAAATCCATGACTCTGAATTCACTATATCTGGTCTCCCACAGTACATGGAAATGTAATTATTTTAGTAAATATAAGCTGCTAAATACCTTTTCTCATCAGCAGTATATAGCAGTCCTGCGGCTTCTAGCACCGTCTGACCAGGCATTGATTAATGCTTATAGGAGAAATTTTCATTATCATCCTTTCCTATGAATGAGGCTGCATGACCCCTGACCATCTGTCTGGACCAGGGGCGGACTGACAATTCATGGGGCCCCCGGGCAATAGGGGGATCATGGGGCCCCTGTGTCCTTGCCCACACTCAAAAAAAGCCTACAAAAGGTACCAGGGGCATTTCATTGGGGCCCCCTACTGACCCCGGGCCCTCGGGCAGTGCCCGAGTTCTCGAATGGTCAGTCCGCCCCTGGTCTGGACATTGCTAATTGGCCCTGTGCTGATCACATACACCCTTCCCCCAAGAAAAAAAAAACTCTAGCAATACACCCCAATTTGAGAATATGCAGAGTGCAGAGTGCCTCCTAGGGTATTACTATGAGCAGAAGGAGTGGGAACTGTGGAAGAAGGAGAGGATCAGAGAAGACAGGATCAAACTGCATTTTTACACAATGTGGGAGATTAACACCTTAGGTTCCACAGTGAGTATAACTAGCATGCTTTACTGCACATACAGACTAAGTTTACTGTTGTGGATTTAGTATTACTTTAATAAAAAAATCAAGAAAATCAAAATAAATAAAATATATGTGGTGCTATAACACCTTACAAAAACCTAATCTATGCATACAACCATTACAAACAATTACCATGGTGCATGAAAATATAATTCAGAAATATGATTACCTCCACTTCAAATATATATCTTTGACAACGTCCATTGACAACTACCCATGAGTTCAAATGTATACCTCATCCAACCCAAATTGGGGAGGCATAAGGATGGGAGCATATCCAATTACAATATAAAATGTTCACAATCAAGATGTATACAGTATTTGCTGATGAGGTGCTGTATGTGTAGTTTGCTTTCATGCAGATCCAAATTATACCATATCCTTTGTACCATAATCATGAATAAACACCAATGAAGAATTGCAGATACACACTTTGCTCCTGGGAGCTGAACCCCTCCACTAAGGCTACTTTCACACTGAGGAGTTTTTGAAGCATATTTGCATTAAGATAAGGGCTTTAAAAGCTCAAGAAAAACACTTCCCTATGTATGTGAACGTATATCTATGTATGTTTTTACACTGAGGCATTGTGCTTGTAGTGCGGCTCCAGCTTTCAGTATCTTTGGGGCATGTTTGGGGAGTTAAAAAAAAAGTCCCAAAAACACCTCTTCTCATTGAAATCAACAGAAAACGCCCGAAAAGTGCCTCAAAAACGCCTGAACAGCACATCAAAAATGCCCGAGAAGCATTTTTGGTTGCAGTTTTTAAGTCACATGTCCTTTAAAAATGCTCAGAAACTGCGGCAAAAGCGCAGTAAAAACGCCTATGCATTTTTGCTGTTTTTTTGCGTTGGATCAGTGTGACAGTAGCCTTAAGATCCTGGAGGGTTCAGTATGGATTGCAGAGGGAAGCCTAATTCCCTTAATCAGATTTTATTACATTCAAAAAATTTTAGAAACATAAATAAATAAACAAGATAAACAAAGTACAATACACCACAACAAAAAGGGCCAAAAGAAAAAACCAGAAACTTACAAACACACTAAGAGAATACCTAAATCCCAATGACATAAAAGAGTAAATGATATAATAAAAAAACTTACAAAAATTCAACTCTACATATAGGCCCTGCTTTTAATGATGAACAATACAGCTATACTTAAAATGGCTTCAAACTCAATACCGTACTCATATGATCTAACCAAGGTGACCAAATTGCATCAAACCTCTTTAATGAGTTTCTAAGAGAAAAAGTATGCATCTCATAAGAAATGCACTTATTAAGATTGAATGTAAAGTCAGATAGAGCCAGAGGGTGCAGGAAAGTCCACTTAAGGGCAATTTGCCTACAGGCCTCAAACACGTGCAACAGTGATCAGCACTGGTGGCTTAAGCACACAAAAATCAATGTAGTCCAGTAGGCATGTAAGTGGGTCCACTAGTAGGTTCACATCTGAAAGCCCATTGAATTTGCCCACCACCTCCACCCAATATCACTGGAGCTTTGGGCAGTGCCACAATAAGTCTAACCTTGAATTGCTGCATCTGGGACAGGACAGGTCAGGTCTTAAGCCAATAGCACACAAAAACTCTGTGGTCCTATACACCCTAAGAAGAATAAAAAACTGGGAATCCTAATTCCCACGAGTAAAAAATAGGCTTGTTCCATATAGATAATAGCAGTGCCTTGCTATGGACCTCCTAACAAACCATGTAATGTATCCTCTGCTCATTAAAAATAATTATTTCTTAGGAAATATTAGAAAAGTAAACAAAGGTCTCTAGGTTGCATCTAACATTACTATCTACCTTTATCACTGGCAATGCCCTTTGTTCAAAATAGCATTCAATACACAGTGAAGGATGGTTCCAATAGCACTGGTTCCAAAGGCTTAACAAATAGTATGCATTATTCTCCCATTTTACTATGTGTACAATACTGCTTTACCCTAAGGAGAAAAAACTCATAGGGGAGATGCCAATCACAAGTCCAACTATACATTAAAGATTTGAGCTCACAGTTCTATGGAATAGTGCCCAAATAGTATTATCCAAGTCTCAATTATGCTGCTAGTGGATGTCACTGCAGCATATCATACATTCCAGGCCTGTCTCCCCTGACTACCTCAGAAGTGTGGCTTATATTTAAATTTACCATTGTAATTGTTTTTAATCTTTCTATGAATAAAACATGTTTTCTAAGGGGTTACAGCTCCAGATATATTTGATTTATTTTGTTATCTTGGTTTTTGATTAAATACATTTGGATTTTGGAACGTGGAAGTCCAAAAAGCAAGGGTTTGGATTAAAGGACAAAATCTTGACTGACATGAAATGGATTATGATGCTTTAGCATTGTTCTGTTTTTGAAACATGGCTCTGATTCCTGATCTGGCCATTATTGTGAACAATGGTAGCTCAGAGTTTACTTCCCCATTCCAATCTGGCATGAGGGTAAGGACAAAAACTTGAAACATGAAGTGCAGCTTGCAAAATCTTCCTGCGTTAGGGGAAAACAGACTTTTATGACAGGGAAAGCTTTGGCACTTTTGGAGCTTTCAGCCTAGACACCATACATTAATCCTTCACTGTGATAGGTGCCACCACTGGTCAATAAGGATGTCTGAGAGCAAGGAAGAGTGGAAAAGTTTCATAGCAGAAAGTGCCTTTCAAAATAGTTTGATTAGAATTTTGAAGGCTGTCACAGATATCTGCACTTCCCTTTTAGGAATTGACAAAAGCAGGCAAATAAGATCCCATTTTGATTTAGGAAATATTTTGTCCAAAAACAAACTTTGTTTTTAATATATATGCAAAATGTAATATTATCTGTTATGATGTTGATCCCTGTTACATGAAGCCAGTATTGTGTCCGAAATTGCCTAAGCTCTAGTTTTCTGCACATCCATTTCCTAAAGTTATATGAGATATGATAGCTCATGGATTGAATCATAGCAACATAGTAAGTTATCTCAGTGCTTCTTGAATGACCCAGCAAAGAAGGAACCCTGCTACTTGTTGGTAGTTTTACTGTGATCAAATGGATTGTATGTTATGTGAAATAAAAAATATAAAATAATTATTATGGAAAAATACAGAATGAAAGCTATGATTCTAGGTGTCTGTGAATCTTACTTTCAAAGTAAATAGTTTGGATTATACTGTATATAACAATTAAGTATAAGGATCATTGGGCTTGATATAGTCGACTTGTTTAGTCATGCAGTACCTGCTTGTGATGGCACTGTAGGCTTTATCTCCTCCTTTTCAGGTTCTAAATAAAATAATATTTGTGAGAATTGCAAACAAAATCTTAACAAACACACACACACACACACACACACACACACACACCACACTGCTTTTACCTTTTATTTCTGCAGGGGGTTCCTCTTTTTTCTCACGAACCTCTGCAATTATATTAGATTTTAAAGTTAAAGTGGATGTATAGTGAATACATATATTTACTATTACTGATTGTTATTGTAGTACAGTATTTACTTAAAGAAGCAGTAAACCCTAGCTGAATGCCATCTAGTTTTTTTTCTAGCACCAGGTAGCAAATACAATGCCATGAATTTCATAACAGCTGTGATTCCTATAGAGTGATGCTGTGATTGGCCCACAACAATCGCATGGTGCCTGGGCCAATCACAGCACCTTGTACCATGTGAAAGCTGTGGGCCAATCACAGCATACAATAATAGCCACAGCAGTTATGAATGTTACCCATTCATGACAGTTCAAAACATTACTGTTACAGTGATCGTCACTGTAACTGCAAAGGGTAAGAAAAAAAAATCCCTGAACACCCCTCTCCCCCCAGAGTAGTACAGTTTCACTACAGTGACAATGAACTAATCTGATTAAAGTATGCAAAAATAATAGTAAAAAATAAAAAAATTTAAACATTTGAACAAAAAATTGTTATGCTTTTCGTTAACATACTGTAACAGTCAGGATCCCTGACCACTGCCACACTAGTCATGATAACGCTGTAAAGCACTGGTGACAGTATACAAAAAAAGGGTGAAAAAAAATTGATTTTATTTGTTCACTTTCCAAAAAAAGTGACAAAAATTACAACTTGCCATGCCTCTTACTAAATTCCTCAGCCTGTCTACTTTCCAAAAAGGGGTCATTTGGGGAATATTTGTACTGTCGTGGACAGGGGCGCACTGATCATTTGGAAACTCAGGCACTGCCTGAGGGCCTGGGGTCAGTAGGGGGCCCCATGAGATGCCCCTGGTACCTTTTTCATAGGTTTTTTTGAGTTTGGGCAAGGACACAGGGGCACCATGATCCCCTATTGCCCGGGGGCCCCATGAGTTGTCAGTCCGCCCCTGGTCGTGGAAATGTAAGGGCCTCAACAAATGAGATAGACCATCAGTACATCAGGATTGATGAATATTCAAATATATATATACCATAGCATGCCAATATGTAACATTAAACACAGTTTTAAAATGAATTATAAAACTTAAAATGTTGGAAATATATATATATGGATTTACCCCTTCATGGTATCATCAATTGGGAGAGTTGAAAAAACGTATGTGACAGTCTTTACATACAAATATAAATCCCAACACAGGTGTGCAACTCAATATAAAGTGCTCCTTATTTATATGCAGATCCATAAGTACTGTAAACTATGTAGATGTGGATCTATCACTTCCCCTTAGCATCAATAAGGAAAATTAAAAAAAAATGCATAGACTTCTCAATATGCAAATATAAGTCTCAATATAAGCATCTAAAACTGTGAAAAGTCCTCTGTGCTAATATGCAGATCCAACAATTCCTCTAATATGCACTAGTATTGTGACTGTGCACTACCCCCAAATGTACTCCCACTCACCCAGGGGTTGGGCTCTCTGCTATGCTGCTAAAGTAGTCAAACAAACATGTATCAATAAGATAAAATAAAATGAACAATACACTGACTGGTGATACAAAGCAGCTGACATAAATAGGTAGTATAAGAACCTATATAATAACTGAACAATATGAAGGGCAGCGCTAAACATACAGTAAAATGATTAAAACATATCAAAAAATGATACAGTACAAAATATCAAATAAATGTCCGTGAGAACGAATGGTGCAAACCAAAATAAATTAAATTAAAAATGTGTTAAAATAATGTCCATCCACACCATAAAAGTGCTCTTGCTTGTAGTAAAACAACTTCAAACTATACATGCCGTCACCATCTCCCAGTGAATTGAAAACTCACCAGAAATGATGGCAGCTACTACAACAGCATAAACACCCATATATTTAAGCAAGAAGGAACACATATGTCTTGACGTGAAACTTTGTGAATGCATGCCATTCTGTCTGGCCGGGCTGTGGTGAAATAAAGCTTGCCAGGAGCAAAATATACTTCCAATAGTGTAGTATTTATTAGATAACAAGTGAATATAAGTGCATAAAACCGAAAAGCATATAACAAAAACTGTCAGCTTACATGAACAGCCGCTGTGACCCGGGATTGTGCAGTGGCGTGATGTCAGAACTGAAAACTCCTCTCCAACACGCTTCGACCAATCAGACATTATCAAGGGGCAATACAGTGCTGACATCCCACATATTTATATAGTATCGTGTATACTCACTCTTACCATCTATCAAACAGGGACCGGAACCGGAAGTATAAAACATCCATCTTGGAAAAACTGGAAGTGATGATACCGCCATCTTTAAAAGGTTCATTACTGAATATCTAATTGAAACCAGATGTAAGTAGCCCCCATCTTAAAAAAGGGCAAAATTAGTGGTGCTGCCAGCTTACAATGGGTCAGTGGATGTGATATCCACATAAATGGAATAGATGGATGTGTTATCCATCCATTCATATGGTCAGTTGATGTGTTAACCACATAAATGGAATTTTAGCTACCCTATATTTAGCTTCCATTTATGTCCCTGTTTGATTGATGGTAAGAGGGTGGATACGAGATACTATATAAATATGTGAGATGTCAACACTGTATTACCCCTGGATAATGTCAGATTGGATGAAACACATCAGGGAGGAGTTTTCAGTGCTGATGTCACGCCACTGCACGATCCCGGGTTGACAGCGGCTGTTCATGAAAGCTGACAGTTTTTTTAATATGATCTTCGGTTTTATGCACTTATATTCACTTGTTATCTAATAAATACTACACTATTGGAAGTATATTTTGGAGTTGTTTTACAAAAAGCAAGAGCACTTTGATGGTGGTGGATGGACATTATTTGAACACATTTTTAAATTTCATTTATTTTGGTTTGCACCATTCATTCTCACGGACATTTATTTGATATTTTATTATATGTTTAGCGCTGCACTTCACATTTTTCAAACAAATATGTATGATGTTATCCAAGGGTGCAACTTGGCTCTCCAATTGATCCTCCATTCATAAGCCTCCTCCACTCTTGTCCTTCACTTCTGATACACCTCTCCTATCCTCCTATAAATGTTAAATGGATCCAGGAAAAGCAAGGGAATAAAGGAGGGCAAATCCAATCATAGCGTAGTATACTATTTTATATATATAATATAATATAGTATGATAATGCACTCATATTGTCTATATATGTATTCAGCATATAAGATAACTATTACCCAAGACCAGAAAGTGTGCATTCCACCAGCCAGATGTAACGTCACTGGAACCAGAAATATGGACACAGCCCAACACATTCAGGTTCCTGAAGACAACCGCAGACAGGGTGAAATGCGTTGGTCGTGGTCTATATTTCCAATTCCGGTGATGTTACATCAGACTCATGAAGCGCACACCTTGGTGGCGCTTCTAGGTATTGAGTAATAGCCATCTTATATACTGAATACATGCTATATATACACACAATGTGAATGTATTTTTTATACTGGATTTTTAAATAAAATTGTACCTTACACTATGATGAGTCTACTTTCAGCATTGGATAACATTATACATGCTTGTTTGACTACTCTAGCTGCATAGTAGAGAGTTGTCCATCCCCTTTAGTGAGTGTAGGCACACTCAGAGGGGTGCACAAGCATAATATTGGTGCAAAGAAGTAATGGATCTACATATTAGCACAGAGCACTTTTCATGGAGGTTTTGTCACTTATATTAGGGCTTATATTTGCAGATAGAGACTGCTGGTGTTGATGTTTATGCAAATTATAGTTCTAAGTATATTAGCTTTTGAGTAATCTGAGGGATATTTAATCCTGAAAACAACTTCTGTCACACATATTATTGATTTTAGCACTTTTTTATTGATCACTTGGCATGCTTTTCACTGTTAAAATATACCATAGTTTGTAGATGCTATAACGTTAATATACACTTATTGGGATTTTTTTCAACCAAAGACATGTAGCAGAATACATTTTGGCCTAAATTTATGAAGAAATTTGATTTTGTTGAATATATTTTATAACAGATAGTAGAAAATATCCTTTTTTTTTTCCAAAATATTTGGTCATTTTTTGTTTATATAGCAAAAAACCCACCGGTGATCAAATAAACCTAAAGAAAGCTCTATTAGTGTAAAAAAAAGTATATAAATTTCATTTGCGGACAGTTTTGCGTGATTGAGCAATTACCAGTTAAAGTAGCGCAATGAAAAAGAGCAAGGATTAGCTTTGAAATGTCACAAAATTACACCATCATAGTTTTTTTTTCATTCAGCATATTTTACATATTCTTGTACACCTGCTTTATAATATAGCTGCACAAAATGTATTAATCACTCTAGCTTGAAATGCCATTTTAATTTTTTATAGTAAACATTCAGGATGCTAGAGAACCTAATCATGCATAAATATTTTAAATCCTATAATTTAAGATTGTATGGAACAAAACATTATTCATTCTCTCTTTTGTTATTCCCTGAGTCTCGAAACAATAGCTGTTCCTAAGCACATAATAAAGACCGATATGTAAAAGGACCAATGGGAAAAAAATAAAACAAACGCAACAAGAAAGATGACAAGATGCCATATCGAAATGTTCTGTGTAAAAATAACAGTTGAATTTACCAGGCCACTTACTCACATATAAAATCTTTATGAAAGACTTTGCCCACAAGAGAATACCCGGGCTTTCTTTCACTATCAGCAAAAAATGTTATTTATAGCTAGAGATGCAGTAACACTGGCGATAGATATTTTTTAGATACATAAAAATATACCAAAGAAAGCATGACATTAATTATATTACAGGTAGGCATGTGAGTTTGTAAACTAACTTCACATGTACACTAAAATTGTATGAATGAAACATAAAAGTTATATGCAGTTTGCATCAATTCTTCCTATCACACTGTGGGCTAGATAGTAAGAAAAATGTGTGTTCTAAAAAGCATGTCCTCTATTGTTTTTAGGAATTCAGTATAGTTCATTTGAAAAGCTTTGTAATGCTGTCTGTAGACATCAAGCAAACCTTGTAGTGGTAGTAAGCAAGTTTTCCCCACACTAATTATTTGTCATTTAGTGGCTTCTTCATTACAATATACACCTCTCAGAACTGTACAGGGGTGGTGGTGCAGGTCCAGGAGGGGATTAAGAAAAATATATACATCACTGGAGAGTGACACAACCCTCTTAAAATATACAATCTATTTTTTTGTAACATGGCTCTACTGTATTGTGGCTGTAGGGTAGCATATGTAGCACCAGCAGCCATTTTAGGGTAAATAACATAATCTATTTTTTTCTAGCCACCACTCCACAATAAGACTCCACAATAAGACCCAATTAAAATAGATAGATAATATCATGATCTATGTTGTCACAGTGAAAACAAAATTTGTCTAATGATAGTCATTACAGAATATTGAGAGAAGTATCGACCATTTCAATACATTTATAGAAGTAAGCATTGGTAAGTGTGAAATTACATCAATTAGATTTCTAAATTTGCTTTACATAACACTTGTTGTGTTGATCCTAAAGGTTTAGTTCACCTTTTCAGAAAAAATGTAACTAACACCAGACACCTTCTGCGCCCCCTGGTCCCTACTGTAGTTTCCTCTGGAGTTGCAGAGCTGTCAGCACCACCACAGGAAAGCATGGGGTGGGGAGGGTGTCTGGTGTTAGTTCACTTTTACATTTTTCTGTAGAGGCAGACTAAAACTTTAAGTAGATCCCATGAATTCCAAATGCAGTAGTAATTGAAAATATAGATTACACTAACTTTTTCCAGGTACTTGGAGATTATTAAAAACTAATCACACTTCTTACACTACATATATTTGTACAGTGGCCAGAATAATATTCTATATATGATATCCACTTTGATGTGAAAAATCACCATGGTAATTAAAAATAATGATTCTTAATCTTGATGAAATCTTTGTAGACAAGCTGTTGGAAAACATTTTTCTATGTTTTTCATTATTAACTGCTTAAGGACCGCCCTATAGCAGATATACTGCTACAGGGTGGCACTTGTGCACAAAATCATGTATATATACGTGATTTTGCATTGCCGAGTAGGGGGCGCGCGTGAGCTGTGAGCGCCCTACCCGCGCCGCCATTTGCGGCCACAGATGTCAATCACTGGGTCCCGGGCGGTAATTACATGCCGGCGCCTGGTGATTAGCGACAATCACCGATGGGGAGGAAGACTGTTTTGTTTACAAACGGTCTTCCTCCCTGTCAGCTCGAGCACACTGCTCGGGATGGCTGTGCACAGCACAGCCATCCCGATCAGTGTGCTTACAGTAAAGCACACCCCTCCGCCCCCTGGTAAAACACTCCCAGCACATAGTTAACCCTTTGGTCGCCCATCACATTAACCCCTTCCTGCCCAGTGCCATTAATACAGTGTCAGTGCTTTTTTTTTTAACACTGATCACTGTATTGGTGTCACTGGGGATGTCAGTGACACCTAGTTAGTTCCCCCCCAGTGTCAGAATGTCCGCTGCAGTCCCGCTAAAAGTCACTGATCTCCGCCATTACTAGTAGAAAAAATCCCAGTATCTATACCGCCATTTGTAAACGCTATAACTTTCATGTAAACCAATTAATTTACACGTATTGCGATTTTTTTTTTTAGCAAAGACATGTAGCAGAATATATTTTGATGAAATTATGATGAAATTAGATTTTTTTATTTTTTTACTGGACATGTTTGATAGCAAAAAGTCCAAAATATTGCTTTTTTCTCAAAATTGTTTATAGCGCAACAATAAAAAATGCACAGGCGATCAAATACCACCGAAAGAAAGCTCAATTCATGCACAAAAAAAGGCCAAAAATTTCATTTGGGTGCAGTGTTGTATGACTGTGCAATTGTCAGTTAAAATAATGCAGCCCCTTAACACAAAAAATGGCCTGGTCAGGAAGAGGGGTAAATCCTCAGGAGGGCAAGTGGTTAAGGAATGCAAATATTACCTGCTAGTACTGGCACAGTAATGTTCTCCTCTGCTATTTCAGCTTCTATAAGAAATTAAAATTATTTTTTAACAATGTTAGAATTTTTAATACATCATCAGAATAGAAAAAAAAATAGTAACAAAAAAAGTCATTAGTTGATATATCTATCTATCTATCTATCTATCTATCTATCTATCTATCTATCTATTAATTTATTTATTTTTTCCTTGAAATAATTGTAAATATTTGAAAAGATTTCCTCATAATGCAACATCACTGTATAATATTATTCTTCTAAATAAAACATTATTATTGGCTTTAACTTTAGCTTACTGAGTGTATTGAGCCAGAATTGACTTTTGTTTTATTAAAACAATTTCTCTACCTTTACCCGTACTTAATTATTAGAAACAGTTCCAGAAATTCACTGTACTTTAAAGATTTTGCCAGATAAGTATAAGAGACTTTTGAACTCCATTAAGAGAAGAATTCAAAGTTGTAGATTGCCAGGGGCAAAGACATAAGTTATATGGAAAGTGTAGGACACATGGGAGCCTCAGTTAAAGAATATATGAAATTATTTAAGTTCTGGCACTTTCTTGTTATACTGCTCATTGAAGGGTTGGAGACAAGAGAACAGGAAAGTTGTCAAATATGCAATATAATGCTATAGTTCTGAAAAGTGCTTGCCAGATGAATATTAACAGAAATTTTTTTTTATTAAAATAATTAAAATTGATATATTTTAGCACATACCACTTGGCAAGGTCACTGCTATTTCCATCTCTTCTTTTTCCTTTTCAGGTTCTACATTAAAAATTATGTTAGATTAGTACTTTCAGTGTTGAAAGGATCTGTATTTCCAATATATGTTCAAAGTGAACAATTACTTTGCTAAATCAACAGTAACTACTCCGATATTAAATCAATTGCAGTCAGTTTTTGCAGGCAATCTTGACATTTGCTCTACCATATACAAATACACCTATTTTGTTATCTTGTTATCTCTTATATACAATAAATTATGTTGAAATATAATAGGGCATAATCAAAAACAATGTAAGAGGGCCTCAAAAGAATAGCAGCTGAAAAGCATTATATTATAAAAGGGTATAAAAAGAATCCAAAGTCTTGAAACTTCATCAGCTACTGGTAAACAGCTTGAGAAAACAAAAACAAAAAAACTTCAGCATTGTTTCCACGCTCTCGCCGATGGAGGGGGGAGATCAGTGCAAAAAGCACGTTGTACCATCTGCAAAGTAGCAAAGAATCCTTCGGCAACAAAATAGTTCTCCACACATTATTCTCACTTTGTAATAATTGTTAGCCTATTAAAAACACAGAGCAATGGTGTTGTTAAAGAAATGGTGCTATTAAAGTATATAGACTAGAGAGGGATTAGAACACCTGTCAGTTTTTATTTCTGTCTGTGCCCCTGTTAAGGAGATTCCCCCTCTCTGTTTGTACTGTTTACCAGTATCTTTGCAAGTGAAAGTAAAGAAAATCCCAAATTTAGGATTGTCCCCAGAAAAGTAATAGAAGGGAAATCTTCCAATGGGGACACTAGTTCTGGTGACCTGGGGGTCCCCATGGGATTCCCTTAATTTGCAGAGATTTTCTGTCAATTCCTTTTTGGCTATGGGACAGAAGTTGAAGGGAAATCTCCAAAATGGGACACAGATGGTGAAACAAAATCTGACAAGGGTTATAATCCTCCCTTGCTCTATCCAAAATGAAAAAAAAAAAAGTTTTGCCTATAGTTCTTCTTTATGGCAATGACTGCTTTTCAAAAAAAAGAAAAACAACATCTAATCACTGCTAGAACTATGTTCTATAGACAGATGAAATATTGAGACTTCTGATAAAAGTACACAGCTTTATGTCTAGAGAAAACAAAACACTGCATGCCAACACCAAGAACAGAATTATCTAGATTATTGTGCTTTGGCATATGGAAATATTGTGTGTTGTGTTTGTTAAATAAGACTGTCTTTATTTATCATTATCACTTAAATGACAATCATACCACATTATATAAGGCAATCATTACAAATTCTGAAACATACATAGATAGGGACTGGTTTACACCAGCAGTTTTGGACTGCGTTCAGTAGCTTTACCCAGATTGTTCCCAAATCAAGGACAAGGAAAGTAGTCCTATTTCCTATGATTTCAGTTCACACCAATGCACTGAGTTTGTGTGCACTGAAAAAAGACATGCTTTGTTTTTGAAATGCTCAAGAACATGGTAAAAACATTGAATTAAAGCAAAAAGGAGAGGTAATAAAATACTAATTGCAGCATGTGTTAAAATGCATTGTGGAACAGAGTATTTAAAAATGTTATGCTGCTAAAGTGTTACATGTGCACTAACATAGGTTACCATGGTGTGAAAAAAGCTCTAAGGCTCTAGAAAAACATTTTTGACCTGTAGAATTAGCTATAAACATCAAGGTAAGAACAAAGCAGACCACAATACATTCTACAATATAAATGGTAGAATAACAAAGCAAACATGTTTGGTCCTCAGTTACTTCTGTAATCCACAGTTACTTTTGTGATAAAAAATATAGTACTTTAAAGGATAGCTTCACTTAAAAAAAATGCCTTTTTTTGCAGGTAAATAAATGTGATCAGCAGATCGCTGGTGCCATGCAGGACTCCTGCAAACCTGTCAGTGTATCTGTGTGCTTGTACCTTGTACGGGAAAGCAGATACACTGTGACAGGAAGAATCAATTAAGTACCACAGCGTTCAACAGCGCAGTGGTAGTTCTTTGAGAACTACAACCTGACAGCCGCAAAGGATGATGGGACTTGTGGTTCATTCATTCTCAGAACTTTGTGAATAAATGACATAGCCACATTGATTTCAAAAAGTGACAGCTAGTATGAGGAACTTCTCCCCATACTGCTGTCACAGGGAGAGAGGACAGCAGATGGCAGAGGCAGGAACATGTTACATGTTCCACCCTAAAAACGGGTGGACCGTGTAATAACATGTTCCCAAAGGTAAACTTATCCTTTAATGTGCAAATCTGAATACAGTGCTCACTGGACATGTGGCCTCCTTTAAAAATGTCTCAAATATCAGGGATGAATTATTTCATACATTATTGTACAGGGTAAGTACATTATTTCTAAAACTCACACCTGACTGGCTGCAATTTATTTATAAAGGCTGATGGACAAGACATTGACAGGCAAACAGTGTAACAGACAGACAGACACAAACAGACAATAACTGTAACAGAGAGGCATAGGTGTGTAACTTCTCAGGAAAATTGAAGCTCTATCTTCTTTTCATGTAGAGTAGAGTGAGCTTGGTAATATAGATTTGATGCAAAATATGTATGAAAAAAATAATCTGCGTTTACAAAAACTTTTCCATGTTGATTTATAATTCATGTGATGCTCCCAAAAAAAAACCTCTAGAGTTATATTATTGGACAAATTAAAGAGTTTGAATAAATGCAACACTAACAACAGTACATCACAAAGCAGTCTTGAAAGCAATAACATTGATCCCAGTAGCATTTATAATGGATTTAAACCCAAAAAAATGCAAGCAGGTTGAAAATTTTGCCCCAAAACGTGTTGTATTTTTTTGGTTTGGAAATTAGTTTCATTTTCTTTTAGTAATCTTTTGTGTGTGTGTGCGCGTGTGTGTACATTACCAGTGGTTCATGTACAGTGCAGTACACACTACCAGCTCACTGGAGTAAAGTTCTAGTATGATGTTATTTCATGAGTTACATCATTAGTGGCTACCCAATAGGCAAACAGCAAAGACTCCCTGCTTCAGAGTCAGAGAAGATGGCAGTGGTGATGACTGAGCTGTAATTGTTTAGCTGTCAGTGCTGAAGAAGGGCTGGAGGAGGGTAAGTCTGCCATAATATGCAAGTATGCTCTGTACCACTCAGCCTTGATGGTGATGATAATACGGTTTGTAAACAATTTTTAATATTTTACTACTTGAATGAAGACAGAGCAGTATATGAAGTTGTTCCTGACCTATGTATAGCTTTGTGACAGTATAATAAATTATTTTGGTGGTATTCAGTAAAAAACAATTGCCACATTTTTTTACTTTATTTTTTAAAGAATTACTTGATGTTACTTAAATAAACTATAAATACCTGTTAGTACTGGAACAGCTATTTTCTCTTCTTTTTCTGGTATTACTGGCACAGCAATTTTTTCTTCTTCCTTTTCCAGTAAAACTGGCACAGCAATTTTTTCTTCTTCCTTTTCCAGTAAAACTGGCACAGCAATTTTCTCCTCTTCTTTTTCTGGTAATATTGGTGCAGCAATTTTCTCCTCTTCTTTTCTTGGTAATACTGACACCACAATTTTCTCCTCTTCTTTTTCTGGTAATATTGGTGCAGCAATTTTCTCCTCTTCTTTTCTTGGTAATACGGACACCACAATTTTCTCCTCTTCTTTTACTGGTAAGATGGGCACGGCACATACTTCCTCTACTTTTTCTGCTTCTAAAAGACATTTTTTAATGACATATGAAAGTAGCAGTTCAAATAATTCTGAAGTCTGGCCAGCTGCCAAAACAATTTCCATTTGGTAGCCTCCTCCTCTCTAACCTTGGATTGTGGGTAGGCTAATGATGCCCTTAAGAACAATGTAGGACTACTGGTCTAGCATTGCACTTGATGATGTCAGCAATGGCATAGCCACATGACTGGAAAAAGTGGCAAATTTTGAGGACTGGTTGTCAAGTGGGAAGGGAGACTGTGGGGGCAAGGAATAAGGTATGTACAGTAAATCAATCTATTTGCATACCCCCTAGATCAAATGGGCAAAATACTCTAATACAGGTCAAGGTGGGAGTTTGAGGCTACCAAAAGGAGCTGGCCAGAGTTCAGCTTTATTTCAATAAAGAATGAAAATGTATATGCTAGGATAATGCAGTTCTTTCTTCCCCGCATTTACCATAGGAAAATAATAATTAACGAATGTCTGATTTAAGCAATACAGTATGAATTGTGCCTTTTTGAGTGATCCTAAAGCAAACATTTCCATATTTTAACTTAAACAGATCTATGAAAAAGAGCAATGTACACAATATAATAAGCCAGCACCCAAAAGTTAGAACTGACAGTATGAGTTACTGTAATCACTCTGAAAAGAAAAACATAATATAATATTGTAATTGCACATGATAATGAAGACAGCCACATGATATGGCTACCTAGGTTTTAGATTGCAGACACTGAGGTCCCATAAGCAGCAGGTTTTTTTAAGCTCTTGGCCATAGGGAAGCACATTTTTTCTCAATACAAAAGTGAATCTGTCACTTGTGCCTGTTGATTTCTATGCCATATTTAATTTAATAGCTTCCCTTTAAAACATTTGTGGACTGAATAATAATTATGCAATTGTGCCTTTGCCTTCACAACCTGTGCAAAACAAAATGTAACAATCACATTCAAAGATATTGTAAAATTTAAGAATGTTTCTATTTTTTTGACTTTGAAGAAAATATACTTTTGGTGCTAGAAAAACATTTTTTAGTTAACTTATATTGTGCTGCCAAGATCCTTTTTATTATTGTTTTTAGTGTATTTGACATGTACCACAGTTCTCTTCTTCCTTCCCCAAGCTACACAAGTAAGTCTAGCTTGGCACTGCCAGCTCCAGCCTGCTATTAGTATGTACTACTCAGTTATGTACTATTTACTGTATGTATAGTATAGAATTTAGGGAATCATTTTTTAAACAGAAAATACATAATTTGAAATGCCAAATGTGATTCTCTTTTGGTGAGTTGAAACTGTCTGTGGGTTTTTTTTTTAGTAAGCAAGTTGCCATACTGTCTATACAAACTGTCCAACAGACAATTTTTTTGCATAAAAGATAATTTGAGACAGAACAAGTTTTAACTCTCTAAAGCAACTATCTTGTGCTACCCTTTCTCAGTTGAATTGCTAAATCTAGTATCATGTCAATGAGATCAGATACTATAACCTAACAAGGTATGATAACAATGGGACAGAAAGGCTTTGTTTAGTGTTAGAATACCATGAGCTCATATTAGATTTGTTGCTCTACTTTTCTAAAAATTTATTGTAAATATATGAATAAATAGTGGGCAAGTTCTAAGTATGCAGTAAACAATTTTACCAATAAAAGTGCACAAATTCTGCAGATAGAATGTTTCAGGCTGCCATCCTGTCTATCATTGCAATCTGGATGAGTGCTCATTTCTGCTCTATCATACCGAACAAATATGTTACTTTCAGCAAAATTGATGGCTATAGAGTATGCCAACCCTGACAAGAGAGAACTGGAAAAAAAGGCGCTGTGGAAAATGCTCTCAGACAAGCACCTTAGTGGAGGTGCATCTTTATTGGGTGAGATAAAGTAGCAAGTATAATAAAATTAACCAGCCTGAAGTGGACAGTGTGATTCCAATGGACGGCCCGTCCGCTCTGAGGGGAGCTGAGATCAAAGAATGCTCCTGTCGGCTTCAAATCACGTGGTGTCAGCGTACCAGCGTCCTGGGTGGTGTCACCATGGCAAACGAAGGCAGTGTCCGGTGTTGGCTTCAGCTGGGAGCATATGTGGGGTTACCAAGACGACATGTTTCGCGCAGTTGCGCTTTGTCAAGTCTCTGGTAACCATGGCCGGCGGCCATTATATAGAAGACCATTAAAGGGAAGGCTGGCTGAGTGTAATTAGCAGGGGATGGGGTGTCAATCAGAGCGGACGGCTCGTCCTGAAGCAATGCTGAATACAAATTTAAAGGTACAGATTGCAAGTTATAAAAAATGATATGTATAAAAACAATAGCATTGGAAAGCATGATATACTTTCATCTTTAGTGAAATAAAGGTAATACAATAGCAAAAAAAAAAAAAAAAAAAAAAAACCACACAAGTTAAAAATGACATCACTGGTTCATGGAAGCTATGTCAAAAATTGCGTTTACAGTGAGGTAATTATGGGTATATGGGCAAAGAAGGGAGTAGGGAGAAGTGAATGCTAGGCATATGAAAATGACTGTATCAAAGGTATATGAAAATGACTGACAACCCTACTCTAGGTCACAGACTATGCTGTCTATGCCCCTTGAACAAATTGTTAGGATTCGCATTAACACATTTTTGTATTAGCACAAATTAGTACTTCTTGGAACTTGCACAGCAAGAAGTTCTTCTTTTTTAGGCTCTGCAAGAACAAACAGATGTAAGTTTAATGATAAAATACTAAATGCTACCAGTAGGAAGCCTGCATTTCAGTTAAAAACATAATGGATGGGAACTAAAGTTGTTTTCTTCCCATTTTACTTTGCTTGATGTCTCTAAAACACCCTTTGATTACTTAATTTGGCTGTGTGATAACTTGAATCCAAGTCTATGAATATAGTAAACTACATTTCTGTGTAGTCAGTCAATTGGTAGCTATCTTGCAATGCAATTTGTAATTCTTTGACCCAGAATTCAAAATATGTATAGTATTTTATAAGTGTTAAAAGCTTAACTACAGGCAAACAGCTAAATACACAGCTGAAATACATAAAAGTAATTTTGCCTGGCAAAGAATGTGTATCACTGTTTATGCAGTACTGAAATTGACATAGCCCTTCCAGACACCACAGTCAGGCACCTTTTACTCTCTTGTATCTTGAATGCATCCCTCTGCCCACTTTACTCTCCGCTATGAACATGTTCCTTCTCAGCATATTTCTAAGCAGCCCACCTGACTGACTCCTAGTTCTACCACTCCCTCTTCCACCCTGAGTGCTGCTGTATACAGCAGCCCATTCATTAGTCATTTTTTTTCCATTAAACCGATGGTTGAACAAAAAGAAAGGACTCCATTCCCCCATCCACTTTTTCAAGGTGGATGGGAGAATTCTCCCTGCTCAGCCTTTGTGCACTGACAACAGGGCGACCTCCCCACTGCCATAATACACTGGTTGGCACTACCAGCTATAGCTGGCAGTTGCAAAAATCCGACAGGGAAGTTGTACAGAAGTTGATCAGTAGAACCATCCTGACCATGTATAAATTTTGCCGATCCCTGCTAATCTGGCTGAATTTTGATCCATGTGTGGCTATCTTAAGGGATTGCAAAAGACTCCTACCAAGTTCATTTCAGGTACTTACACTGGTTATATAAACATTTATGATTTCAAGCAGAACTCCAGAAATATATATTTATATAACCCCCCCCCCCAAACCCCTGCATGCTGTGCAGAGTTTTCCCTATTTTAACATTTATTTGAACTTTTCTATCTTAAAAATGGAAAGAGACATCATATGATCATCCTTGGTCTTTAAATCTTGCTCTACACTAGCCTGTGAGAGGTGTCCGGTTGTGCCCGCACAACACTGCTGTAATGCCCACTCAATATGACTGGCATTTAGCAGACATCATGTCAATCTAAACTATTACTCAGCTTTACCTACATGTTAACAGTAGAAGACAATACCACCCCCCCCCCCCCCTTCCCCATCCCAGCCCTGATTCCAGTCCAAAGAAAACATTGCATGTGCACTGCTGTCACTCACAGAGCAGTGAAGGCTTCACAGGCAACAGTCAGATGCCCTGGTGATGTCAGGTTTGGAAGGAGAGAAGGGAGGATTAGTGTAGGCTTTTTGATACAGAATGCCTAAGACTCCTCTTGTAGAAAACTGTGGCATAGTTATTAAGAAAAGAAATAATGGGATAGATTTACTAAAACTAGAGCACTCAGAATCTGGTGCAGCTGTATACAGTAGCCAATCAGCTTCTAACTTCAGTTTGGTCAATTAAGCCTTGACAAAAAAAAACTAGAAGCTGATTGGTTTCTGTGCAGAGCTGCACTAGATTTTGCAATCTCCAGTTATAGTAAATCTACCCCAATAGATTTCTGAAACAGGGACAGCATTAGTTCTAAATTCAAACATTCTATTTAAATGAGTAACCTGGAAAATGTAATTGATGACAGTGTCTCTAACAAATAAAACAATAAATAGGCCAAATATAGCTTGTTAAAATGAGTAATTTTAATATGTACCCATTACAGTTGCAACTGGTACTTTTTCTTCTTTTGCAGGTTCAGCAACTAAAAGAAAAATTTTAGATACACTGTATTACACATGTATGCACATACACGTTTCTGAGAGATGATATGAGATGATAATGATTTTCAGGAACATCAGTTCAAGATTAAGATAATCTTGAACAGATGAATTCCATGTGTATGCATCAGTTCAATATTAGTATAAATAATACCTGCTGGGATTGGTAGGACCACTTCTTTTTCTGGCTCTGAGAAAAAAAAATTAAAATATGAACAAAATATAGTGTTATGCTTTGCTACAGAACTCATATAGTAAATATTATTATTCCAAATGTCACAGATTGAAGAGATGAAACTTAGGTCTGGGTTCCCATTACATTGATAATAATAATATCCTGTACTGGTGACAACGTCACTAGGGATGAGCAGATGGTTCAGTCCAAATGTAGTTGTGGACTGAACTTTGGCTGTTTGAGTGTTTAAATGAATACGCAAACTTTAGTCCAGTTCTCTGTTCAATAGGATCTGAAAATCATATATATACAGTTGTGTTCAAAATAATAGCAGTGTGTTGAAAAAAGTGAATAAAGCTCAAAATCCTTCTAATAGCTTTTATTTCCATACACACAAATGCATTCGGAACACTACACATTCTATTCCAAATCAAAACATGAAGAAAAATATATCAAAATTTGTGTTGTTCCTCTAAAAAAATTGAAGAAAAGTGAATATTAGACTGTTCAAAAAAATAGAAGTGTTTGTATTCTTCTTTACAAACTCAAACATTCACTATATGAACTGACAAATGTTTGAAGATGTTGCTTTCCTTTGAATCACTTAATTAATATTTAGTTGTATAAGCACTGTTTCTGAGAACTGCTGTACATCTGTGTTGCATGGAGTCAACCAAGTTCTGGCACCTGTGAACAGGTATTCCAGCCCAGGATGATTGGACTACATTTTTGATGTCACCCCACAAGTTTTCTAGTGGATTAAGATCCGGGGATTGGGCTGGCCACTCCATAACGTCAATCTTGTTGGTCTGGAACCAAGATGTTG